>NW_020526664.1:0-19938 GCF_003368295.1 Carassius auratus | reverse complement strand
ATTGACTCTATTTTTGCCAAATTTATTATATACACAAGTGAAAAATTCCAAAAGCTTAAAGCACCTGGTATTCCTTGGCGGTCTATCATCCAAGTACTAACCAGACCTAACCTGCTAAGATTCAGAGATCGGGCATTGACTTTTCTTTTTTTTTTTTTTTTGCAAGATTATTATATAATTCGTGAAAAATATCCAAAAATTTAAAGCACCTGGTATTCCAGGCAGTCTCCCATCCATGTACTAACCTGGCCCAAACCTGCTTATATTCAGAGATCGGGCATTGACTCTATTTTTTGCCAAATTTATTATATACTAAGTGAAAAAATTCCAAAAGCTTAAAGCACCTGGTATTCCTTGGCGGTCTCTCATCCAAGTACTAACCAGACCTAAACCTGCTAAGATTCAGAGATCGGGCATTGACTCTATTTTTTTTTTTTTTTTTGCAAGATTATTATATAATTTGTGAAAAATATCCAAAAATTTAAAGCACCTGGTATTCCCAGGCAGTCTCCCATCCATGTACTAACCTGGCCCAAACCTGCTTATATTCAGAGATCGGGCATTGACTCTATTTTTTGCCAAATTTATTATATACTAAGTGAAAAAATTCCAAAAGCTTAAAGCACCTGGTATTCCTTGGCGGTCTCTCATCCAAGTACTAACCAGACCTAAACCTGCTAAGATTCAGAGATCGGGCATTGACTCTTTTTTTTTTTTTTTTTTTTTGCAAGATTATTATATAATTCGTGAAAAATATCCAAAAATTTAAAGCACCTGATATTCCCAGGCAGTCTCCCATCCATGTACTAACCTGGCGCAAACCTGCTTATATTCAGAGATCGGGCATTGACTCTATTTTTTGGCAAAATTATTATATACTAAGTGAAAAATTTCAAAATAGCTTAGAGTACCTGGTATTCCCAGGCGGTCTCCCATCCAGGCACTAACCAGGCCCAAACCTGCTTAGCTTCCGAGATCAGACAAGATCGGGCATAGCCAGGCTGGTATGGCCATAAGCGAAGACTGCTGCAAAGAGAAGGCTATTTAAAGATCAGCCAATCTACTCGCCAGTACATTATAAAAGTAGGAAAGAAACCCCAAAAGCTTAAAGCACCTGGTATTCCTAGGCGGTCTCTCATCCAAGTACTAACCTGGCCCAAACCTGCTTATATTCAGAGATCGGGCATTGACTCTATTTTTTGGCAAATTTATTATATACTAAGTGAAAAAATTCCAAAAGCTTAAAGCACCTGGTATTCCTTGGCGGTCTATCATTCAAGTACTAACCAGACCTTAACCTGCTAAGATTCAGAGATCGGGCATTGACTTCTTCTTTTTTTTTTTTTTTTGCAAGATTATTATATAATTCGTGAAAAAATATCCAAAAATTTAAAGCACCTGGTATTCCCAGGCAGTCTCCCATCCATGTACTAACCTGGCCCAAACCTGCTTATATTCAGAGATCGGGCATTGACTCTTTTTTTTGCCAAATTTATTATATACTAAGTGAAAAAATTCCAAAAGCTTAAAGCACCTGGTATTCCTTGGCGGTCTCTCATCCAAGTACTAACCAGACCTAAACCTGCTAAGATTCAGAGATCGGGCATTGACTCTTTTTTTTTTTTTTTTTGCAAGATTATTATATAATTTGTGAAAAATATCCAAAAATTTAAAGCACCTGGTATTCCCAGGCAGTCTCCCATCCATGTACTAACCTGGCCCAAACCTGCTTATATTCAGAGATCGGGCATTGACTCTATTTTTTGCCAAATTTATTATATACTAAGTGAAAAAATTCCAAAAGCTTAAAGCACCTGGTATTCCTTGGCGGTCTCTCATCCAAGTACTAACCAGACCTAAACCTGCTAAGATTCAGAGATCGGGCATTGACTCTTTTTTTTTTTTTTTTTGCAAGATTATTATATAATTCGTGAAAAATATCCAAAAATTTAAAGCACCTGATATTCCCAGGCAGTCTCCCATCCATGTACTAACCTGGCGCAAACCTGCTTATATTCAGAGATCGGGCATTGACTCTATTTTTTGGCAAAATTATTATATACTAAGTGAAAAAATTTCAAAAAAGCTTAGAGTACCTGGCATTCCCAGGCGGTCTCCCATCCAGGCACTAACCAGGCCCAAACCTGCTTAGCTTCCGAGATCAGACAAGATCGGGCATAGCCAGGCTGGTATGGCCATAAGCGAAGACTGCTGCAAAGAGAAGGCTATTTAAAGATCAGCCAATCTACTCGCCAGTACATTATAAAAGTAGGAAAAAAACCCCAAAAGCTTAAAGCACCTGGTATTCCTAGGCGGTCTCTCATCCAAGTACTAACCTGGCCCAAACCTGCTTATATTCAGAGATCGGGCATTGACTCTATTTTTTGCCAAATTTATTATATACTAAGTGAAAAAATTCCAAAAGCTTAAAGCACCTGGTATTCCTTGGCGGTCTATCATTCAAGTACTAACCAGACCTTAACCTGCTAAGATTCAGAGATCGGGCATTGACTTCTTCTTTTTTTTTTTTTTTTTGCAAGATTATTATATAATTCGTGAAAAATATCCAAAAATTTAAAGCACCTGGTATTCCCAGGCAGTCTCCCATCCATGTACTAACCTGGCCCAAACCTGCTTATATTCAGAGATCGGGCATTGACTCTATTTTTTGCCAAATTTATTATATACTAAGTGAAAAAATTCCAAAAGCTTAAAGCACCTGGTATTCCTTGGCGGTCTTTCATCCAAGTACTAACCAGACCTAAACCTGCTAAGATTCAGAGATCGGGCATTGACTCTATTTTTTTTTTTTTTTTTTGCAAGATTATTATATAATTTGTGAAAAATATCCAAAAATTTAAAGCACCTGGTATTCCCAGGCAGTCTCCCATCCATGTACTAACCTGGCCCAAACCTGCTTATATTCAGAGATCGGGCATTGACTCTATTTTTTGCCAAATTTATTATATACTAAGTGAAAAAATTCCAAAAGCTTAAAGCACCTGGTATTCCTTGGCGGTCTATCATTCAAGTACTAACCAGACCTTAACCTGCTAAGATTCAGAGATCGGGCATTGACTTCTTCTTTGCACCTGATATTCCCAGGCAGTCTCCCATCCATGTACTAACCTGGCGCAAACCTGCTTATATTCAGAGATCGGGCATTGACTCTATTTTTTGGCAAAATTATTATATACTAAGTGAAAAATTTCAAAAAGCTTAGAGTACCTGGCATTCCCAGGCGGTCTCCCATCCAGGCACTAACCAGGCCCAAACCTGCTTAGCTTCCGAGATCAGACAAGATCGGGCATAGCCAGGCTGGTATGGCCATAAGCGAAGACTGCTGCAAAGAGAAGGCTATTTAAAGATCAGCCAATCTACTCGCCAGTACATTATAAAAGTAGGAAAGAAACCCCAAAAGCTTAAAGCACCTGGTATTCCAGGCGGTCTCTCATCCATGTACTAACCTGGCCCAAACCTGCTTATATTCAGAGATCGGGCATTGACTCTATTTTTTGCCAAATTTATTATATACTAAGTGAAAAAATTCCAAAAGCTTAAAGCACCTGGTATTCCTTGGCGGTCTCTCATCCAAGTACTAACCAGACCTAAACCTGCTAAGATTCAGAGATCGGGCATTGACTCTTTTTTTTTTTTTTTGCAAGATTATTATATAATTTGTGAAAAATATCCAAAAATTTAAAGCACCTGGTATTCCCAGGCAGTCTCCCATCCATGTACTAACCTGGCCCAAACCTGCTTATATTCAGAGATCGGGCATTGACTCTATTTTTTGCCAAATTTATTATATACTAAGTGAAAAAATTCCAAAAGCTTAAAGCACCTGGTATTCCTTGGCGGTCTCTCATCCAAGTACTAACCAGACCTAAACCTGCTAAGATTCAGAGATCGGGCATTGACTCTTTTTTTTTTTTTTTTTTTTTGCAAGATTATTATATAATTCGTGAAAAATATCCAAAAATTTAAAGCACCTGATATTCCCAGGCAGTCTCCCATCCATGTACTAACCTGGCGCAAACCTGCTTATATTCAGAGATCGGGCATTGACTCTATTTTTTGGCAAAATTATTATATACTAAGTGAAAAATTTCAAAAAAGCTTAGAGTACCTGGTATTCCCAGGCGGTCTCCCATCCAGGCACTAACCAGGCCCAAACCTGCTTAGCTTCCGAGATCAGACAAGATCGGGCATAGCCAGGCTGGTATGGCCATAAGCGAAGACTGCTGCAAAGAGAAGGCTATTTAAAGATCAGCCAATCTACTCGCCAGTACATTATAAAAGTAGGAAAGAAACCCCAAAAGCTTAAAGCACCTGGTATTCCTAGGCGGTCTCTCATCCAAGTACTAACCTGGCCCAAACCTGCTTATATTCAGAGATCGGGCATTGACTCTATTTTTTGCCAAATTTATTATATACTAAGTGAAAAAATTCCAAAAGCTTAAAGCACCTGGTATTCCTTGGCGGTCTATCATTCAAGTACTAACCAGACCTTAACCTGCTAAGATTCAGAGATCGGGCATTGACTTCTTCTTTTTTTTTTTTTTGCAAGATTATTATATAATTCGTGAAAAATATCCAAAAATTTAAAGCACCTGGTATTCCCAGGCAGTCTCCCATCCATGTACTAACCTGGCCCAAACCTGCTTATATTCAGAGATCGGGCATTGACTCTATTTTTTGCCAAATTTATTATATACTAAGTGAAAAAATTCCAAAAGCTTAAAGCACCTGGTATTCCTTGGCGGTCTCTCATCCAAGTACTAACCAGACCTAAACCTGCTAAGATTCAGAGATCGGGCATTGACTCTTTTTTTTTTTTTTTTTTGCAAGATTATTATATAATTTGTGAAAAATATCCAAAAATTTAAAGCACCTGGTATTCCCAGGCAGTCTCCCATCCATGTACTAACCTGGCCCAAACCTGCTTATATTCAGAGATCGGGCATTGACTCTATTTTTTGCCAAATTTATTATATACTAAGTGAAAAAATTCCAAAAGCTTAAAGCACCTGGTATTCCTTGGCGGTCTCTCATCCAAGTACTAACCAGACCTAAACCTGCTAAGATTCAGAGATCGGGCATTGACTCTTTTTTTTTTTTTTTTTTTGCAAGATTATTATATAATTCGTGAAAAATATCCAAAAATTTAAAGCACCTGATATTCCCAGGCAGTCTCCCATCCATGTACTAACCTGGCGCAAACCTGCTTATATTCAGAGATCGGGCATTGACTCTATTTTTTGGCAAAATTATTATATACTAAGTGAAAAATTTCAAAATAGCTTAGAGTACCTGGCATTCCCAGGCGGTCTCCCATCCAGGCACTAACCAGGCCCAAACCTGCTTAGCTTCCGAGATCAGACAAGATCGGGCATAGCCAGGCTGGTATGGCCATAAGCGAAGACTGCTGCAAAGAGAAGGCTATTTAAAGATCAGCCAATCTACTCGCCAGTACATTATAAAAGTAGGAAAGAAACCCCAAAAGCTTAAAGCACCTGGTATTCCTAGGCGGTCTCTCATCCATGTACTAACCTGGCCCAAACCTGCTTATATTCAGAGATCGGGCATTGACTCTATTTTTTGCCAAATTTATTATATACTAAGTGAAAAAATTCCAAAAGCTTAAAGCACCTGGTATTCCTTGGCGGTCTATCATCCAAGTACTAACCAGACCTAAACCTGCTAAGATTCAGAGATCGGGCATTGACTCTTTTTTTTTTTTTTTGCAAGATTATTATATAATTTGTGAAAAATATCCAAAAATTTAAAGCACCTGGTATTCCCAGGCAGTCTCCCATCCATGTACTAACCTGGCCCAAACCTGCTTATATTCAGAGATCGGGCATTGACTCTATTTTTTGCCAAATTTATTATATACTAAGTGAAAAAATTCCAAAAGCTTAAAGCACCTGGTATTCCTTGGCGGTCTCTCATCCAAGTACTAACCAGACCTAAACCTGCTAAGATTCAGAGATCGGGCATTGACTCTTTTTTTTTTTTTTTTTTTTTGCAAGATTATTATATAATTCGTGAAAAATATCCAAAAATTTAAAGCACCTGATATTCCCAGGCAGTCTCCCATCCATGTACTAACCTGGCGCAAACCTGCTTATATTCAGAGATCGGGCATTGACTCTATTTTTTGGCAAAATTATTATATACTAAGTGAAAAATTTCAAAAAAGCTTAAGTACCTGGTATTCCCAGGCGGTCTCCCATCCAGGCACTAACCAGGCCCAAACCTGCTTAGCTTACGAGATCAGACAAGATCGGGCATAGCCAGGCTGGTATGGCCATAAGCGAAGACTGCTGCAAAGAGAAGGCTATTTAAAGATCAGCCAATCTACTCGCCAGTACATTATAAAAGTAGGAAAGAAACCCCAAAAGCTTAAAGCACCTGGTATTCCTAGGCGGTCTCTCATCCAAGTACTAACCTGGCCCAAACCTGCTTATATTCAGAGATCGGGCATTGACTCTATTTTTTGCCAAATTTATTATATACTAAGTGAAAAAATTCCAAAAGCTTAAAGCACCTGGTATTCCTTGGCGGTCTATCATTCAAGTACTAACCAGACCTTAACCTGCTAAGATTCAGAGATCGGGCATTGATTTCTTCTTTTTTTTTTTTTGCAAGATTATTATATAATTCGTGAAAAATATCCAAAAATTTAAAGCACCTGGTATTCCCAGGCAGTCTCCCATCCATGTACTAACCTGGCCCAAACCTGCTTATATTCAGAGATCGGGCATTGACTCTATTTTTTGCCAAATTTATTATATACTAAGTGAAAAAATTCCAAAAGCTTAAAGCACCTGGTATTCCTTGGCGGTCTCTCATCCAAGTACTAACCAGACCTAAACCTGCTAAGATTCAGAGATCGGGCATTGACTCTTTTTTTTTTTTTTTTTGCAAGATTATTATATAATTTGTGAAAAATATCCAAAAATTTAAAGCACCTGGTATTCCCAGGCAGTCTCCCATCCATGTACTAACCTGGCCCAAACCTGCTTATATTCAGAGATCGGGCATTGACTCTATTTTTTGCCAAATTTATTATATACTAAGTGAAAAAATTCCAAAAGCTTAAAGCACCTGGTATTCCTTGGCGGTCTCTCATCCAAGTACTAACCAGACCTAAACCTGCTAAGATTCAGAGATCGGGCATTGACTCTTTTTTTTTTTTTTTTTTTTGCAAGATTATTATATAATTCGTGAAAAATATCCAAAAATTTAAAGCACCTGATATTCCCAGGCAGTCTCCCATCCATGTACTAACCTGGCGCAAACCTGCTTATATTCAGAGATCGGGCATTGACTCTATTTTTTGGCAAAATTATTATATACTAAGTGAAAAATTTCAAAAAGCTTAGAGTACCTGGTATTCCCAGGCGGTCTCCCATCCAGGCACTAACCAGGCCCAAACCTGCTTAGCTTCCGAGATCAGACAAGATCGGGCATAGCCAGGCTGGTATGGCCATAAGCGAAGACTGCTGCAAAGAGAAGGCTATTTAAAGATCAGCCAATCTACTCGCCAGTACATTATAAAAGTAGGAAAGAAACCCCAAAAGCTTAAAGCACCTGGTATTCCTAGGCGGTCTCTCATCCAAGTACTAACCTGGCCCAAACCTGCTTATATTCAGAGATCGGGCATTGACTCTATTTTTTGCCAAATTTATTATATACTAAGTGAAAAAATTCCAAAAGCTTAAAGCACCTGGTATTCCTTGGCGGTCTATCATTCAAGTACTAACCAGACCTTAACCTGCTAAGATTCAGAGATCGGGCATTGACTTCTTCTTTTTTTTTTTTTTTTTGCAAGATTATTATATAATTCGTGAAAAATATCCAAAAATTTAAAGCACCTGGTATTCCCAGGCAGTCTCCCATCCATGTACTAACCTGGCCCAAACCTGCTTATATTCAGAGATCGGGCATTGACTCTATTTTTTGCCAAATTTATTATATACTAAGTGAAAAAATTCCAAAAGCTTAAAGCACCTGGTATTCCTTGGCGGTCTCTCATCCAAGTACTAACCAGACCTAAACCTGCTAAGATTCAGAGATCGGGCATTGACTCTTTTTTTTTTTTTTTTTGCAAGATTATTATATAATTTGTGAAAAATATCCAAAAATTTAAAGCACCTGGTATTCCCAGGCAGTCTCCCATCCATGTACTAACCTGGCCCAAACCTGCTTATATTCAGAGATCGGGCATTGACTCTATTTTTTGCCAAATTTATTATATACTAAGTGAAAAAATTCCAAAAGCTTAAAGCACCTGGTATTCCTTGGCGGTCTCTCATCCAAGTACTAACCAGACCTAAACCTGCTAAGATTCAGAGATCGGGCATTGACTCTTTTTTTTTTTTTTTTTTTGCAAGATTATTATATAATTCGTGAAAAATATCCAAAAATTTAAAGCACCTGATATTCCCAGGCAGTCTCCCATCCATGTACTAACCTGGCGCAAACCTGCTTATATTCAGAGATCGGGCATTGACTCTATTTTTTGGCAAAATTATTATATACTAAGTGAAAAATTTCAAAAAAGCTTAGAGTACCTGGCATTCCCAGGCGGTCTCCCATCCAGGCACTAACCAGGCCCAAACCTGCTTAGCTTCCGAGATCAGACAAGATCGGGCATAGCCAGGCTGGTATGGCCATAAGCGAAGACTGCTGCAAAGAGAAGGCTATTTAAAGATCAGCCAATCTACTCGCCAGTACATTATAAAAGTAGGAAAGAAACCCCAAAAGCTTAAAGCACCTGGTATTCCTAGGCGGTCTCTCATCCAAGTACTAACCTGGCCCAAACCTGCTTATATTCAGAGATCGGGCATTGACTCTATTTTTTGCCAAATTTATTATATACTAAGTGAAAAAATTCCAAAAGCTTAAAGCACCTGGTATTCCTTGGCGGTCTATCATTCAAGTACTAACCAGACCTTAACCTGCTAAGATTCAGAGATCGGGCATTGACTTCTTCTTTTTTTTTTTTTTTTGCAAGATTATTATATAATTCGTGAAAAATATCCAAAAATTTAAAGCACCTGGTATTCCCAGGCAGTCTCCCATCCATGTACTAACCTGGCCCAAACCTGCTTATATTCAGAGATCGGGCATTGACTCTATTTTTTGCCAAATTTATTATATACTAAGTGAAAAAATTCCAAAAGCTTAAAGCACCTGGTATTCCTTGGCGGTCTCTCATCCAAGTACTAACCAGACCTAAACCTGCTAAGATTCAGAGATCGGGCATTGACTCTTTTTTTTTTTTTTTTTTGCAAGATTATTATATAATTTGTGAAAAATATCCAAAAATTTAAAGCACCTGGTATTCCCAGGCAGTCTCCCATCCATGTACTAACCTGGCCCAAACCTGCTTATATTCAGAGATCGGGCATTGACTCTATTTTTTGCCAAATTTATTATATACTAAGTGAAAAAATTCCAAAAGCTTAAAGCACCTGGTATTCCTTGGCGGTCTCTCATCCAAGTACTAACCAGACCTAAACCTGCTAAGATTCAGAGATCGGGCATTGACTTCTTCTTCTGCACCTGATATTCCCAGGCAGTCTCCCATCCATGTACTAACCTGGCGCAAACCTGCTTATATTCAGAGATCGGGCATTGACTCTATTTTTTGGCAAAATTATTATATACTAAGTGAAAAATTTCAAAAAGCTTAGAGTACCTGGTATTCCAGGCGGTCTCCCATCCAGGCACTAACCAGGCCCAAACCTGCTTAGCTTCCGAGATCAGACAAGATCGGGCATAGCCAGGCTGGTATGGCCATAAGCGAAGACTGCTGCAAAGAGAAGGCTATTTAAAGATCAGCCAATCTACTCGCCAGTACATTATAAAAGTAGGAAAGAAACCCCAAAAGCTTAAAGCACCTGGTATTCCTAGGCGGTCTCTCATCCAAGTACTAACCTGGCCCAAACCTGCTTATATTCAGAGATCGGGCATTGACTCTATTTTTTGCCAAATTTATTATATACTAAGTGAAAAAATTCCAAAAGCTTAAAGCACCTGGTATTCCTTGGCGGTCTATCATCCAAGTACTAACCAGACCTTAACCTGCTAAGATTCAGAGATCGGGCATTGACTTCTTTTTTTTTTTTTTTTGCAAGATTATTATATAATTCGTGAAAAATATCCAAAAATTTAAAGCACCTGGTATTCCCAGGCAGTCTCCCATCCATGTACTAACCTGGCCCAAACCTGCTTATATTCAGAGATCGGGCATTGACTCTATTTTTTGCCAAATTTATTATATACTAAGTGAAAAAATTCCAAAAGCTTTAAGCACCTGGTATTCCTTGGCGGTCTCTCATCCAAGTACTAACCAGACCTAAACCTGCTAAGATTCAGAGATCGGGCATTGACTCTTTTTTTTTTTTTTTTTTGCAAGATTATTATATAATTTGTGAAAAATATCCAAAAATTTAAAGCACCTGGTATTCCCAGGCAGTCTCCCATCCATGTACTAACCTGGCCCAAACCTGCTTATATTCAGAGATCGGGCATTGACTCTATTTTTTGCCAAATTTATTATATACTAAGTGAAAAAATTCCAAAAGCTTAAAGCACCTGGTATTCCTTGGCGGTCTCTCATCCAAGTACTAACCAGACCTAAACCTGCTAAGATTCAGAGATCGGGCATTGACTCTTTTTTTTTTTTTTTTTTTGCAAGATTATTATATAATTCGTGAAAAATATCCAAAAATTTAAAGCACCTGGTATTCCCAGGCAGTCTCCCATCCATGTACTAACCTGGCCCAAACCTGCTTATATTCAGAGATCGGGCATTGACTCTATTTTTTGCCAAAATTATTATATACTAAGTGAAAAAATTCCAAAAGCTTAAAGCACCTGGTATTCCTTGGCGGTCTCTCATCCAAGTACTAACCAGACCTAAACCTGCTAAGATTCAGAGATCGGGCATTGACTCTTTTTTTTTTTTTTTTTTTTTGCAAGATTATTATATAATTCGTGAAAAATATCAAAAAATTTAAAGCACCTGGTATTCCCAGGCAGTCTCCCATCCATGTACTAACCTGGCGCCAAACCTGCTTATATTCAGAGATCGGGCATTGACTCTATTTTTTGCCAAATTTATTATATACTAAGTGAAAAAATTTCAAAAAGCTTAAAGCACCTGGTATTCCCAGGCGGTCTCCCATCCAGGCACTAACCAGGCCCAAACCTGCTTAGCTTCGAGATCAGACAAGATCGGGCATAGCCAGGCTGGTATGGCCATAAGCGAAGACTGCTGCAAAGAGAAGGCTATTAAAGATCAGCCAATCTACTCGCCAGTACATTATAAAAGTAGGAAAGAAACCCCAAAGCTTAAAGCACCTGGTATTCCTAGGCAGTCTCCCATCCATGTACTAACCTGGCCCAAACCTGCTTATATTCAGAGATCGGGCATTGACTCTATTTTTTGCCAAATTTATTATATACTAAGTGAAAAAATTCCAAAAGCTTAAAGCACCTGGTATTCCTTGGCGGTCTCTCATCCAAGTACTAACCAGACCTAAACCTGCTAAGATTCAGAGATCGGGCATTGACTCTTTTTTTTTTTTTTTTTTTGCAAGATTATTATATAATTCGTGAAAAATATCCAAAAATTTAAAGCACCTGGTATTCCCAGGCAGTCTCCCATCCATGTACTAACCTGGCGCAAACCTGCTTATATTCAGAGATCGGGCATTGACTCTATTTTTTGGCAAAATTATTATATACTAAGTGAAAAATTCAAAAAGCTTAGCACCTGGTATTCCCAGGCGGTCTCCCCATCCAGGCACTAACCTGCTTAGCTTACGAGATCAGACAAATCGGGCATAGCCAGGCTGGTATGGCCATAAGCGAAGACTGCTGCAAAGAGAAGGCTATTTAAAGATCAGCCAATCTACTCGCCAGTACATTATTAAAAAGTAGGAAAAAACCCCAAAAAGCTTAAAGCACCTGGTATTCCTAGGCGGTCTCTCATCCAAGTACTAACCAGACCTAAACCTGCTAAGATTCAGAGATCGGGCATTGACTCTATTCTTTTTTTTTTTTTTTTTGCAAGATTATTATATAATTGTGAAAAATATCCAAAAAATTTAAAGCACCTGGTATTCCCAGGCAGTCTCCCATCCATGTACTAACCTGGCCCAAACCTGCTTATATTCAGAGATCGGGCATTGACTCTATTTTTTGCCAAATTTATTATATACTAAGTGAAAAAATTCCAAAAGCTTAAAGCACCTGGTATTCCTTGGCGGTCTCTCATCCAAGTACTAACCAGACCTAAACCTGCTAAGATTCAGAGATCGGGCATTGACTCTTTTTTTTTTTTTTTTTGCAAGATTATTATATAATTCGTGAAAAATATCCAAAAATTTAAAGCACCTGGTATTCCCAGGCAGTCTCCCATCCATGTACTAACCTGGCCCAAACCTGCTTATATTCAGAGATCGGGCATTGACTCTATTTTTTGCCAAATTTATTATATACTAAGTGAAAAAATTCCAAAAGCTTAAAGCACCTGGTATTCCTTGGCGGTCTCTCATCCAAGTACTAACCAGACCTAAACCTGCTAAGATTCAGAGATCGGGCATTGACTCTTTTTTTTTTTTTTTGCAAGATTATTATATAATTCGTGAAAAATATCCAAAAATTTAAAGCACCTGGTATTCCCAGGCAGTCTCCCATCCATGTACTAACCTGGCGCAAACCTGCTTATATTCAGAGATCGGGCATTGACTCTATTTTTTGGCAAATTATTATATACTAAGTGAAAAATTTCAAAAAAGCTTACAGTACCTGGTATTCCCAGGCGGTCTCCCATCCAGGCACTAACCAGGCCCAAACCTGCTTAGCTTACGAGATCAGACAAGATCGGGCATAGCCAGGCTGGTATGGCCATAAGCGAAGACTGCTGCAAAGAGAAGGCTATTTAAAGATCAGCCAATCTACTCGCCAGTACATTATAAAAGTAGGAAAGAAACCCCAAAAGCTTAAAGCACCTGGTATTCCTAGGCGGTCTCTCATCCAAGTACTAACCTGGCCCAAACCTGCTTATATTCAGAGATCGGGCATTGACTCTATTTTTTGCCAAATTTATTATATACTAAGTGAAAAAATTCCAAAAGCTTAAAGCACCTGGTATTCCTTGGCGGTCTATCATTCAAGTACTAACCAGACCTTAACCTGCTAAGATTCAGAGATCGGGCATTGACTTCTTCTTTTTTTTTTTTTTTTTTGCAAGATTATTATATAATTCGTGAAAAAATATCCAAAATTTAAAGCACCTGGTATTCCCAGGCAGTCTCCCATCCATGTACTAACCTGGCCCAAACCTGCTTATATTCAGAGATCGGGCATTGACTCTATTTTTTGCCAAATTTATTATATACTAAGTGAAAAAATTCCAAAAGCTTTAAGCACCTGGTATTCCTAGGCGGTCTTTCATCCAAGTACTAACCAGACCTAAACCTGCTAAGATTCAGAGATCGGGCATTGACTCTTTTTTTTTTTTTTTTGCAAGATTATTATATAATTGTGAAAAATATCCAAAAATTTAAAGCACCTGGTATTCCCAGGCAGTCTCCCATCCATGTACTAACCTGGCCCAAACCTGCTTATATTCAGAGATCGGGCATTGACTCTATTTTTTGCCAAATTTATTATATACTAAGTGAAAAAATTCCAAAAGCTTAAAGCACCTGGTATTCCTTGGCGGTCTCTCATCCAAGTACTAACCAGACCTAAACCTGCTAAGATTCAGAGATCGGGCATTGACTCTTTTTTTTTTTTTTTGCAAGATTATTATATAATTTCGTGAAAAATATCCAAAAATTTAAAGCACCTGGTATTCCCAGGCAGTCTCCCATCCATGTACTAACCTGGCCCAAACCTGCTTATATTCAGAGATCGGGCATTGACTCTATTTTTTGCCAAATTTATTATATACTAAGTGAAAAAATTCCAAAAGCTTAAAGCACCTGGTATTCCTTGGCGGTCTCTCATCCAGTACTAACCAGACCTAAACCTGCTAAGATTCAGAGATCGGGCATTGACTCTTTTTTTTTTTTTTTGCAAGATTATTATATAATTCGTGAAAAATATCCAAAAATTTAAAGCACCTGGTATTCCCAGGCAGTCTCCCATCCATGTACTAACCTGGCGCAAACCTGCTTATATTCAGAGATCGGGCATTGACTCTATTTTTTGGCAAAATTATTATATACTAAGTGAAAAATTTCAAAAAAGCTTAAAGTACCTGGTATTCCAGGCGGTCTCCCATCCAGGCACTAACCAGGCCCAAACCTGCTTAGCTTCCGAGATCAGACAAGATCGGGCATAGCCAGGCTGGTATGGCCATAAGCGAAGACTGCTGCAAAGAGAAGGCTATTTAAAGATCAGCCAATCTACTCGCCAGTACATATAAAAGTAGGAAAGAAACCCCAAAAGCTTAAAGCACCTGGTATTCCTAGGCGGTCTCTCATCCAGTACTAACCTGGCCCAAACCTGCTTATATTCAGAGATCGGGCATTGACTCTATTTTTGCCAAATTTATTATATACTAAGTGAAAAAATTCCAAAAGCTTAAAGCACCTGGTATTCCTTGGCGGTCTCTCATTCAAGTACTAACCAGACCTAAACCTGCTAAGATTCAGAGATCGGGCATTGACTTCTTCTTTTTTTTTTTTTTTTTTGCAAGATTATTATATAATTCGTGAAAAATATCCAAAAATTTAAAGCACCTGGTATTCCCAGGCAGTCTCCCATCCATGTACTAACCTGGCCCAAACCTGCTTATATTCAGAGATCGGGCATTGACTCTATTTTTTGGCAAAATTATTATATACTAAGTGAAAAAATTCAAAAAGCTTAAGCACCTGGTATTCTTGGCGGTCTCTCATCCAAGTACTAACCAGACCTAAACCTGCTAAGATTCAGAGATCGGGCATTGACTCTTTTTTTTTTTTTTGCAAGATTATTATATAATTCGTGAAAAATATCCAAAAATTTAAAGCACCTGGTATTCCCAGGCAGTCTCCCATCCATGTACTAACCTGGCCCAAACCTGCTTATATTCAGAGATCGGGCATTGACTCTTTTTTGCCAAATTTATTATATACTAAGTGAAAAAATTCCAAAAGCTTAAAGCACCTGGTATTCCTTGGCGGTCTCTCATCCAAGTACTAACCAGACCTAAACCTGCTAAGATTCAGAGATCGGGCATTGACTCTTTTTTTTTTTTTTGCAAGATTATTATATAATTCGTGAAAAATATCCAAAAATTTAAAGCACCTGGTATTCCCAGGCAGTCTCCCATCCATGTACTAACCTGGCGCCCAAACCTGCTTATATTCAGAGATCGGGCATTGACTCTATTTTTTGGCAAAATTATTATATACTAAGTGAAAAATTTCAAAAAAGCTTAAAGTACCTGGTATTCCCAGGCGGTCTCCCATCCAGGCACTAACCAGGCCCAAACCTGCTTAGCTTACGAGATCAGACAAGATCGGGCATAGCCAGGCTGGTATGGCCATAAGCGAAGACTGCTGCAAAGAGAAGGCTTTTTAAAGATCAGCCAATCTACTCGCCAGTACATTATAAAAGTAGGAAAGAAACCCCAAAAGCTTAAAGCACCTGGTATTCCTAGGCGGTCTCTCATCCAAGTACTAACCTGGCCCAAACCTGCTTATATTCAGAGATCGGGCATTGACTCTATTTTTTGCCAAATTTATTATATACTAAGTGAAAAAATTCCAAAAGCTTAAAGCACCTGGTATTCCTTGGCGGTCTCTCATTCAAGTACTAACCAGACCTTAACCTGCTAAGATTCAGAGATCGGGCATTGACTTCTTCTTCCTAAAGCACCTGGTATTCCCAGGCAGTCTCCCATCCATGTACTAACCTGGCGCAAACCTGCTTATATTCAGAGATCGGGCATTGACTCTATTTTTTGGCAAAATTATTATATACTAAGTGAAAAATTTCAAAAAAGCTTAGAGTACCTGGTATTCCAGGCGGTCTCCCATCCAGGCACTAACCAGCCCAAACCTGCTTAGCTTCCGAGATCAGACAAGATCGGGCATAGCCAGGCTGGTATGGCCATAAGCGAAGACTGCTGCAAAGAGAAGGCTATTTAAAGATCAGCCAATCTACTCGCCAGTACATTATAAAAGTAGGAAAGAAACCCAAAAGCTTAAAGCACCTGGTATTCCTAGGCGGTCTCTCATCCAAGTACTAACCTGGCCCAAACCTGCTTATATTCAGAGATCGGGCATTGACTCTATTTTTTGCCAAATTTATTATATACTAAGTGAAAAAATTCCAAAAGCTTAAAGCACCTGGTATTCCTTGGCGGTCTATCATTCAAGTACTAACCAGACCTAAACCTGCTAAGATTCAGAGATCGGGCATTGACTTCTTTTTTTTTTTTTTTTTGCAAGATTATTATATAATTCGTGAAAAATATCCAAAAATTTAAAGCACCTGGTATTCCCAGGCAGTCTCCCATCCATGTACTAACCTGGCCCAAACCTGCTTATATTCAGAGATCGGGCATTGACTCTATTTTTTGCCAAATTTATTATATACTAAGTGAAAAAATTCCAAAAGCTTAAAGCACCTGGTATTCCTTGGCGGTCTCTCATCCAAGTACTAACCAGACCTAAACCTGCTAAGATTCAGAGATCGGGCATTGACTCTTTTTTTTTTTTTTTTTGCAAGATTATTATATAATTTGTGAAAAATATCCAAAAATTTAAAGCACCTGGTATTCCCAGGCAGTCTCCCATCCATGTACTAACCTGGCCCAAACCTGCTTATATTCAGAGATCGGGCATTGACTCTATTTTTTGCCAAATTTATTATATACTAAGTGAAAAAATTCCAAAAGCTTAAAGCACCTGGTATTCCTTGGCGGTCTCTCATCCAAGTACTAACCAGACCTAAACCTGCTAAGATTCAGAGATCGGGCATTGACTTTTTTTTTTTTTTTTTTTTTTGCAAGATTATTATATAATTCGTGAAAAATATCCAAAAATTTAAAGCACCTGATATTCCCAGGCAGTCTCCCATCCATGTACTAACCTGGCGCAAACCTGCTTATATTCAGAGATCGGGCATTGACTCTATTTTTTGGCAAAATTATTATATACTAAGTGAAAAATTTCAAAAAAGCTTACAGTACCTGGTATTCCCAGGCGGTCTCCCATCCAGGCACTAACCAGGCCCAAACCTGCTTAGCTTCCGAGATCAGACAAGATCGGGCATAGCCAGGCTGGTATGGCCATAAGCGAAGACTGCTGCAAAGAGAAGGCTATTTAAAGATCAGCCAATCTACTCGCCAGTACATTATAAAAGTAGGAAAGAAACCCCAAAAGCTTAAAGCACCTGGTATTCCTAGGCGGTCTCTCATCCAAGTACTAACCTGGCCCAAACCTGCTTATATTCAGAGATCGGGCATTGACTCTATTTTTTGCCAAATTTATTATATACTAAGTGAAAAAATTCCAAAAGCTTAAAGCACCTGGTATTCCTTGGCGGTCTCTCATCCAAGTACTAACCAGACCTAAACCTGCTAAGATTCAGAGATCGGGCATTGACTCTTTTTTTTTTTTTTTTTTGCAAGATTATTATATAATTCGTGAAAAATATCCAAAAATTTAAAGCACCTGGTATTCCCAGGCAGTCTCCCATCCATGTACTAACCTGGCGCAAACCTGCTTATATTCAGAGATCGGGCATTGACTCTATTTTTGGCCAAATTATTATATACTAAGTGAAAAATTCAAAAAAGCTTAAAGCACCTGGTATTCCCAGGCGGTCTCCCATCCAGGTACTAACCAGACCCAAACCTGCTTAGCTTACGAGATCAGACAAGATCGGGCATAGCCAGGCTGGTATGGCCATAAGCGAAGACTGCTGCAAAGAGAAGGCTATTTAAAGATCAGCCAATCTACTCGCCAGTACATTTATAAAAGTAGGAAAAAACCCAAAAGCTTAAAGCACCTGGTATTCCTAGGCGGTCTCTCATCCAAGTACTAACCAGACCTAAACCTGCTAAGATTCAGAGATCGGGCATTGACTCTTTTTTTTTTTTTTTGCAAGATTATTATATAATTTGTGAAAAATATCCAAAAATTTAAAGCACCTGGTATTCCCAGGCAGTCTCCCATCCATGTACTAACCTGGCCCAAACCTGCTTATATTCAGAGATCGGGCATTGACTCTATTTTTTGCCAAATTTATTATATACTAAGTGAAAAAATTCCAAAAGCTTAAAGCACCTGGTATTCCTTGGCGGTCTCTCATCCAAGTACTAACCAGACCTAAACCTGCTAAGATTCAGAGATCGGGCATTGACTTCTTTTTTTTTTTTTTGCAAGATTATTATATAATTCGTGAAAAATATCCAAAAATTTAAAGCACCTGGTATTCCCAGGCAGTCTCCCATCCATGTACTAACCTGGCCCAAACCTGCTTATATTCAGAGATCGGGCATTGACTCTATTTTTTGCCAAATTTATTATATACTAAGTGAAAAAATTCCAAAAGCTTAAAGCACCTGGTATTCCTTGGCGGTCTCTCATCCAAGTACTAACCAGACCTAAACCTGCTAAGATTCAGAGATCGGGCATTGACTCTTTTTTTTTTTTTTTTGCAAGATTATTATATAATTCGTGAAAAATATCCAAAAATTTAAAGCACCTGGTATTCCCAGGCAGTCTCCCATCCATGTACTAACCTGGCGCAAACCTGCTTATATTCAGAGATCGGGCATTGACTCTATTTTTTGGCAAAATTATTATATACTAAGTGAAAAATTTCAAAAAAGCTTACAGTACCTGGTATTCCCAGGCGGTCTCCCATCCAGGCACTAACCAGGCCCAAACCTGCTTAGCTTACGAGATCAGACAAGATCGGGCATAGCCAGGCTGGTATGGCCATAAGCGAAGACTGCTGCAAAGAGAAGGCTATTTAAAGATCAGCCAATCTACTCGCCAGTACATTATAAAAGTAGGAAAGAAACCCCAAAAGCTTAAAGCACCTGGTATTCCTAGGCGGTCTCTCATCCAAGTACTAACCTGGCCCAAACCTGCTTATATTCAGAGATCGGGCATTGACTCTATTTTTTTTTTTTTTTGCAAGATTATTATATAATTTGTGAAAAATATCCAAAAATTTAAAGCACCTGGTATTCCCAGGCAGTCTCCCATCCATGTACTAACCTGGCCAAACCTGCTTATATTCAGAGATCGGGCATTGACTCTATTTTTTGCCAAATTTATTATATACTAAGTGAAAAAATTCCAAAAGCTTAAAGCACCTGGTATTCCTTGGCGGTCTCTCATCCAAGTACTAACCAGACCAAACCTGCTAAGATTCAGAGATCGGGCATTGACTCTTTTTTTTTTTTTTTGCCAGATTATTATATAATTCGTGAAAAAATATCCAAAAATTTAAAGCACCTGGTATTCCCAGGCAGTCTCCATCCATGTACTAACCTGGCCCAAACCTGCTTATATTCAGAGATCGGGCATTGACTCTATTTTTTGGCCAAATTTATTATATACTAAGTGAAAAAATTCCAAAAGCTTAAAGCACCTGGTATTCCTTGGCGGTCTCTCATCCAAGTACTAACCAGACCAAACCTGCTAAGATTCAGAGATCGGGCATTGACTCTTTTTTTTTTTTTTTTTTGCAAGATTATTATAAATTCGTGAAAAATATCCAAAAATTAAAGCACCTGGTATTCCCAGGCAGTCTCCCATCCATGTACTAACCTGGCCCAAACCTGCTTATATTCAGAGATCGGGCATTGACTCTATTTTTTGGCAAAATTATTATATACTAAGTGAAAAATTTCAAAAAGCTTAAAGCACCTGGTATTCCCAGGCGGTCTCCATCCAG
>NW_020526663.1:0-45112 GCF_003368295.1 Carassius auratus | reverse complement strand
AACCCTATTTCTTATGCACAAACGCTGGGAAATATACAAACGCGCGCACGCACACGCGAGACTAAAATTAGATTCCCACTGGGGGAAAAAAAAAATGACAACGAATTTGGCAACTGAATAATTTCCTCTCTGTTATATGAACTGCTGAATGAATAAACGGTGAGGGAAAGATTGAAGAGCTTGTATCGTCACACCTGCCGCACAAACAGAAATGCAGTTATTTATCTGAGACAGATGTTTACAAAGGCTAGGTTATTTTGCTTTTGGAGGAGCTGCTTTGAAAATTGAGCTTTTCAAGCCACAAGGAAGTGAATTTGAAGTAGTTACACCACAGTCAAGTACTACTTTTCAAAACAGTCACTAATACTGCTTAAAAAAGTAGTTAGCTTCACTATAAATGGGCAAAACCTTTTTAAATATATTACCTATATAACTATAAAAAAGCATGTAATATATATATCATATAATATAATAACATATATTTATAAACAGATAAGTGTTCAGTATATTCAGGGTTATTTGAATTCATGTTCAAATCATATGATCATGTTAAAAACATGACATTAAATGGCTAGTTAAATACATACGGTGCAAAGACGAGACTTCCCATTTTGGTGTCTGCATCAAATTAAATTTACAAAAATGATTTTTATGAACATATTAAATGCAATTAAAGTGTCAATGTTTATAATAGCTGTGAAAATAAAATGCCAAAATATGGGTGAAATAATGTTCCATTATTATTTGGCATAACATATTTATGTAACAATTAAACAACATACTAAACTTATCCGTCTTATTACAATATATAAATGAAAAGGCATCATAGTAAATTTAAAATGATTAAATGACAAGTGGGTAAAACCTAGTAGTTTAAATGATAGAATGTGATCCTAGTATTTTAATGTCATGTAAGGAATCTTGGTCTAAATGTATGGTGTGGGGGGGTTAAAGGAGTATTAAACTTTTATTAAAGCAAACCAATTCACTAATCAATTTTTCTAACACTTCATAAGGGAGGACAGCAGTTTGACAGTATGACATAATGTGGATAACAAGTGTTCTGTTACTTTTCTAAAATAATTTGTTGTTGAGTATGAGCAAAATTCCACCCCAAAAGCACCACAAACTAAATAACATCAGAAAACTTTCAGATAAAACTGGATAAATCTATAGAGAGCTATAAACTGGATAACATCTCTTCAAATGTCTACTATCAAAGGAGCATGCAGCATAGGAGAAATCAGTCCAAGGGTTCTGCAGGGGTGCTTTCTCATTTAAGACAGTGTTTTAAGAGAGAGAGAGAGAGATTTTGTGACCAATGGAGCTGGAACACGCAGACCACACATCCTCACATCTGGTTTTATTCTCCCTATAAAACTGAGCAGAACCTGCTGATAAAGAGGACACTGGGTGTCTTCCAGTCTCCAGTGGAGATGGTCCTGAGAAAATCCTCTGTGTCTGTGAGTGTTCTGTGAGAGTAAAATTTAGGAGGCACTCTGAACATCTAGCTCTTATCAATCTGGAGATTCAACACTGATCACATGGGATGAACTGTTTTTTACTTGTACACTACCCCAAGCCTCTTATGTCATACGATAGCATGGAACTACTTTCCAAGACTCCTTAAGTCATACAATTGCCCTAAGTGAGAACATGTCAAAGTTTAGATCTATGTATATTAATTTTCTTCCTGTGAACCATTAACCACTGCAACTGTATCAGAGAATTGAACACAAAAATCTAATCACTTAGTTGTGAACAAATCATTCAGACTGAACAATCAACAGATGAACTGATTTGGCTCAAAATAACTTTTCTGTTTAATTACGATCAAATTTTAAAATCAAATTTTGTTTGTTTGTTGTTTGTTTGTTTGTTAATGAAGGTGAGCAACTGATGTTGAAAAACTTTACTTGTGGTAGGAAGTAAGAACAGTCTCTGAAAATCACAAACCAGACTTCATCCTGGTGAGGTATTAGAATAATACAGTTTCCACTTTTAAAGACAAATGGTACCACCCATCCACCCATGATGCCCTAGGGATCCCTTGGTTGCCGTTTGGATCTCCTTTGCAACATGGCAACAACCAGTGTTTGGTGGCCCAGGTGAGGATGGTGGACGCTTGAGATGAAAACATAACGAAAACAACAAAGGCTTCATGGATTTTCCCCAATTACTATTTTCTTAAGGGAAATCCAATTCCAGGCTCTGACTCCAAGCTAATGAGATGCTTCCACACATAGCAGCCATACCTCTGCGGCATGGCATGGAAACGTTCCAAGGACCTCACAGGAAAACTAAAAACATAGCAACGTGCAGGAGGATAATGCATTAGCAATCATTTCAAAACAAGCTTCCTCTGTTTAAAAGCCAATTCAAGATTTTGGAATCCATCTATAATTGAGCTGAAAGCTTTGCTGCGCAGATTGCGAATGTAACAAAGCATTGCTTATGCACAGTTACATAAAGGTTTATCTCAACCAGTTTGCCACCAATTTAAATTTATTCAAACATTCAGTTTCACAAGAAAAATCTTCCAGAGGTTATTTTCCGCAAGGAGGAGGTTATTCACCCCTGCAAGATGACAACACAGCAGAACCTTTAAGCGATGGTTGTTCACTTAATATTTACTGAGCATGGAGATAAATAGGCCAGATGTGCCCAGCCTGACCGAATTGTCCAGATAAGTCACTTCTGGCCTTCAAACCTGCATCCTGGGAGCAGGATGAAGCGGAATAGGGTGGTTTCCCATCTTATTTGCCGCTCGCTTCTTCTCATCTATCACTACTATCACCCGCAGTCTTCCTTTTCGGTCTATCTCTCGCTGCTCCCTGGAAGTACTGGCACCTCCCCCAGTCCCTAAATGTCAACTGGGGAGTCAAGCTCTTGTCTGGGAGCTATTTTGTGATTTATGAGGGAGATGTTTGCCCTGTTCCTCTGGAAGTTCAGCATTCTTCGGGATAAGACTCAGCCGAGACGTCCCTCTCTCAGAACCATGCACAAGATCAGCGGTCGCTGGCCTGCAAACGTCTTTATAGAGCTTAAACTACCATCCTGCGGGAGAATTTCTCCATCTATGACAGCGCAGCAAGGTCCATCAGTCTTAACAAATGGAGGATTGAGGGAGTTTCAACGCTCTGTCTCCACCCTTTCCAAAAATAACTACGTCCGCCTCACGCCATTAACCATCCCATGAAGCAATTCAAGTTGTGGGGGGCAGACATGGGGGCAAGGAGGCAAGCTGTTTTCCACCTGTGATCTGGGCTGGGGAAGAACGATGGTGGCTTTATTACCCATGCTGACTGTAATGACAGAGAGGAGAGGGGCAGTGCCTGCTAGGGTAATTGTTCCATAATTCACACCTGAGTAACAGGGAATTCCCACAGGTGAGCAGTATCGTCTGGCCAGGGCCGTCCCAGCTGTCTGCCTCAAACAGGTACGTTGTCTGCTATAAAAAGCCTTGCAGCCCTTGGAAAAACCCCATGTGCCTCCAAATCCAGACAGACTGTGTGCAATTTTAACCACAGCGGGACGTTAAATTGAGAGACGCAAAAGAAATTTGGTCATGGAGACAGCTACCCTCCCTTTCTTACCATCTGAAACCTACTGCAAACATGCAACCCACAAAGTGAATTTTTTGCATTCAGATGCCCCTTTGCCATAATCCTCTGCTCTTCCTCCTGTCGTTCTCTGGCTTTGAAGAGGTTTTCTCTATTCTAGGCCTCATGGTGCAGATGCTAATTAGCGAAGCACCTTTCACAAACAACCACAAGCCTAGAGAAACCCACATCTATCGCTCCTTCCACCCGGATACCCCAACACCAGCCACTGGAGTTTCTGACAGGTCTTACAAACAGAGAAGCCAAATAAGTGATTGTATTTTAAAAGTAATGAGCAAAAAATGAGTGTGAGCGAGATAAAGGCAAGTGGGAGTGAGAGAAACAGCGATGTAGAGAGAACACAAAGAGGAGGATATGATCATAACAGAGTTGAAGAGCCTCCCCCATCTGTCTGCCTCACATCTTATCGGGTCAGGCCGCTGACCAAGGCGTTGCACAGCCCAGAGCAGAGCCAAAGCCATCGTTCAAATCCTTTTGAGCATGTAAGCCTTCTTTAAAAACCACTCTCTCCTAATTACACGCCAGTTACAACATCAGCAGGGCCCCTGACTGAAGGCCAACGATCTGAGAGAGGACTCCTAACCCAAATAAACACTCTGAACTATCTGTGAGCCTTCAAATGATGACAGGGAAAGAAGTGAAAGAGAGTGCAGAGAACTAAAACACAACAGACTGACCGTGCAGTAGGAAACTGTAGCATGCTAAGCTACAGTACAAGCTAATTATAATATTCAGCAAGAAGTGCCATTTGTCTGTGATCTATTGGATTGCTGATTGAAACAAGAACAAGAAAAATGAATGGGATTTGATTAAATCTATTGGGAAATTACTATTTGCAATAACAATAAGCATTATTTATTTGAATACTGGTAAACTTTATATCCCCATTTTTAGCTTTGTGTTTTGCTACACTGCAACTTGTTGGGAAAGCTTGTCATTGTAAAAACTACGCACCAATATTTTGTCAAATGAACTTAACTACTATCGTGCTGCTGGAATATGTTGGTAAGTTTGTAGCAGTGCAACTGTTAGTTAATCCCCAACATGTGAGTGGAACAGGTGTACAAAGAAAGAGCCTGACAAACAGAGAAAGGAAAAAAAGACATATGGTTGACAGAATGTCTCTGAATCTACGCAATCAAAGGAAAGCACAGCTCCTCTATACAATTCTGGGGTAATTAGGGGCTTAATTGTTGGGAATGCCAGTGATAATGCAGATGAGGGTCTGTAGACCGGCCTACACAGCCTGTGACCCGTTCATCAAGCTAGACTGCTTTAAAAAAAAAAAACACCCAAGCTTGGTTTCCTTCTGTTTCCATCACTTACTCATAATTTATCTCCACAGGTCACATTCCATATTAATTCATCACTCGCTTTCACTCTCCCTCATAAATATTTTTTTTCCCCTCTGTCCACCTGCTATCATCCGTCTGCCACATTTCTCTTTTGTCTGGAACTCCCCTCTTTCCATGATTCAAAAGACACAGCTGAACATCTTCAGTGCCTCAAGGTCTTTATCCTGTTTATCCTTCTCGCTTTCGCTCCTACAGCTAATTTCATCCCCCGTCTCTCTGCTCAAACGTCTCGATGAGAATATTTAGCCGCACTCTTAACTATCGAGTGTTCAAATTCCCTCAGTCAGCAGGCGGATAAATGCTCAAATCGGGAGAATTTGATAAAAAATGAGACATATGAGGAGTAAAGAGGGCCGTTAGCCCTGCCTCGAGTCAAAGAGCAGCCCAAACGACACTTCACATGAGAGTACAATTACCTCAGAAGAACGACTATCTGCATAAAATAGACTTGAGTCCTTTGATTTTTCTGAGAGTATCTTAGAAGCATCTTTGTTTGTGCTGATACATAGAATGCACCAATTTCTATGATTAAAGCAGAGCAGAAAAGTAAAAAAGAACTTGTAGAACTTGTGCCTCCACAAAAGAAAAAAAAGGCCATCGCTGAGATACTTTTCTTTATAAAATAGATACAACTCTAAATTCTCATTGTTTGAGCAACATTAATACACTGTGAAATGATTGTAAACACATACCTGTATTATGCTAATATGCTACATGCTAAGTTGCTACACTGCATGGTAACCACACAGCCTAATGTTAGGATAGTAAATATGTTGTTGTTTTCCCTCTCAACCATAATTACTAAATTTAAGCAATTTCACTGGTAATTTGCTTTTATTTATATCATTCCATAAAATGCTAAAGAGTACATCTGCTTAGAATTTCCAGTATAAGCATTCTTTATTCTTATTAATATCAACTGAGAACAATTGGAGAACATGGAAAAAACAATTTTATACTTATTGCCCTTATCTTTCATCTTTCGTTTTTTTGTTCTGCAATACCAATAGAACAATTTTGTACAAATATGACTCTGGGAAATGGGACTCCCTCTACGACATATTAGAGATTTAACATGAAGAATCGATTGTCAAGATTAATTTCAGATTAAATGCAAACAATTGGAAACTAAGTGACCCTTTAATTAAAACGTTTCCGAAAGAGCAGTGTGATAAATTTGCCTTTAAGTTGTTACACTGCCTTACAGTAAATATTAATTCATCTCTGGTATACTGCACTTGTATAAAATAAATGCTTTAATTAAAGCCAGATTAAGAAAAATAAGCAATGCTGGAAAGTAAGCGATAACTATTTTCTTTACCAAATGCAATGTATGTTGTACTTCAAATGAGGGTGACGCAAGTGAACTATCAGCGTCTGTATGGTTATTATAAGACATTCAGTGCCCTAATGATGAAATACCTCCATGATATCAGTTAAGTAGCTGATGCATCACTTTCTTCCCTTCTGTTTCTCTTTGATGAAGAGCAAAATGAGAAGGAGGGAGAGCAAAAGCATTTGGTGTATGTCCATGCTAAGCATGCTTTCTCTCAGGACTCCTTCTCTATTACCCCTCAACCATGCGCTATTTTGGACAAGGGCCCAGATCCAAAGCTATTACAGCTCATCTCCTCCCCTCCCATCCTCCTCTCCACTCATCTGTGGATTGGCTCTAATCACACTGGGGAAAATGATATTCCAACTTGAGCACATTACAATGTCTGGTATTTGTCCTTCACTGAGAGCTATCTCTCTCACACACACATACAGGGGTGAATACACTTTACTAAAGCGTGCACTTCTAAAAGTAGCCATGCAAACAAAATAGCAAAACAATGAAAATAATTTACAACAAGGCCAGAGCGCTGAAACCATCTGGAATCACTGTCATCCTCATCAAACCACAGGAGAGATAGGTTATACTATTTCACACCAACACAAAAACACACAAAATTGGAAATTAGACAAGCCAGAGGCGTTTAAGAAAGCCCATTTGACACCATTTCGACATGATTCTTAGAATACAGTATATTTACAGTAAGTGGATAAAACACGGTCTTGAGATGTAGAAATAAGAGCAAAACATGTAAACTCATTTCTATTAATGCCATCAGCAGCTTATAACCACCACTAAATTCTAAACTAGTAAGAAAACCATTTGTTTTAACTTGATTTCATAAATGTCATCAGTTTAAATGTGTTAAATAATAGAATGTATATTACCATGTGACCACACTGTGTTTTTCAAGGTTGTGCTTCATAATAGGAAATCCAATTAATCCAAGATAGCGATTCCCATGCATCACTGGATTGCATGCGCATTTTAACCATTTGGATTGATTCAAAATATCTAAATAAATATTTTGAGGACAAGAGGGGTTAAAAGCTTCCTGATGCCTGAGGGAAACACTGTGGAGAAAGGTTAACATAGCGCAAAAAGTGCAACACTAAAAGCTAGAGAAGACCCAGGAATCAATGCAGCAGCCAAAAACATTTTCCTGCATGTGTACACTGACCAGCAATTTAACATTTTGACGTTTCGAAATCTATTGAAGAAAGTGGTGATTTTATTGTAAAAGCACTGCTTTGATGTCTGTAGAGTTGGTGCTTTAAATGGGATGAAGACACAAAGATGATTTTATGAAGCGACTGTTGTTAACAGGCTTAAACCATTTTGCCTAAATTAATCAAAAATTAGCCACAAATTTATTAAATTAGTTTAGAAATAGCTGCTATTACAATATAATTTGCTTCCTCTAGAGTGCAACTAACAGTTCAATTTATTCCACTATTCCTTGCTTACAATGCAAAGCATCACAGTATATACTCTAGAAATGAGTACAACAATTTTAAAGGGGCAAAGAGGAATCATAATGTACTTGTAATTGTCCATTCTTGTAGAAGTCAAAGCATTGGGGTTAACCTGACCTCTGGTCACCAATGGCCCTCATAAAAGCCAACACATTTGATAGTGGGTGGATTCCTCTGGGCTCCAGTGACCCGGGATAAGGCCCTCTGACCGTACTAACAGCCCACCTGTGACCCAGTGCCTCTGGGCTACAAATCACCTCTATCCGGCCCCATCCCGTTCACAGACAGTATGGATCCCCACACTCTCTGATGAAACCAGGGTCTGAATGTCTGACATGAACCTCCCCCAGGGCGCTATACCCCATCACCACCCCCATCCCAAACCTCTCCATTCCAGCTGTAATTGTTGCCTTATGAGCATCCTCTGCAACAAATTCAGCTAACGACTGTCTTGTATTGATTCAAAACTCTCGCATTGCAGTGCAGACCCACACCAGAGGCTTGGTTGAGGGGGTTATAAAGTACCCAATAAAGAGAAGAAGGCCATGACCAAAATATAACCAAAATCGAGAACCTAGAGATACAATTAAGAGCCTTCAGCCCTGACCTGAGTCCAGGGGAACAATAGACAAGCTGCAGTATATGACTGACCTGTTCGATTTGTTTCATTAGCGAGTGCTGAAAAAGCACTTTTGGTCCGCTCTCAGAGGAGCCATTACGGAACAGTGGCAACGTGTGCATATCTGTGCGTATCTTAGCACATCACCACAAAACATTATGGCCGACACGGAGGCCTTAATTTAGCCACAGCTCGTAAATACGTAAGGCTATCATTAAAACGCTACATTTACAAGTAGTTATGATAGTTACTGTCAGTTTCAGAGCCACAAAAACAGTAGAGCCACAAAACAGCCTCTCAAAGATTCAGTCACAAATCTCGACTAATGGAAATGTGGAAGCTTGGTGTATTATAAATGCAGAGATGTGGAAATAGGCTGAAATAAACAGTTATATATATGTCTGGGTGTACAAAGTGCTCTGCAATGCGTTTGACGCGATAATTGGTATTTACAAAGCAACACATGGACCTGCAGTGAATAAATAACATAATATCCGTAAGGCTATGACAGTGCATGGGAAATGAGAAACATAATAATGTCTGCATAGCTCATTAAACAAGTCTGAAATATTCAAAAAGATGAATTATTAATCCATCTATGCTTTAGCAGAATATTTTTCAGATGTTTGCAATGACATCCATCAATGCTTGGCTTCACTCTTTAGGAATAAAATATCTATAATGTTCCTCAATCCAAAGCCTGAACTCTTGCGTCATACGACTCTGTCAATAGACCGGGCCTTCTCAGAAAACTTCAAATAAACATCACTGGATTCTCCACCAAATTTTCTGTTGCGATGAGGCTTTTTCAGACATTGATCCCATGCTAGCTGCAACTGAGTGGAAACTCATTCCGCCATCTCCGCTGCCTAATTGGTCCCTCTGCAGCCTTACGCAATCCTGGTATAATGCAGCACAGCGCACTACTAAACCAAGTCAAATAACGAAATGGATGGGGACAGCTTGGCCGAGGTTATTTGGTATACAACGCACACCGAAAGGATGTAGACACTTATCATCGGAAAGCAGGATAAGGACACAAATAATAGGAACCAAAGGCCAATTATGTTGCAAATCAGCGACAAAAGCTCTAAGTATCTTGGGTATAAAATGTGAATACAGTCACTGACTTCAAATGAAGTCTATTTGTGTTACAGTTCTCCAACGCCTGCTGACACTGGGCTAACGTTTGCAGTATCAGTTGACCACTCTGGCAAATGCTTAAATGGTTAAAAAAAAAAAAAAAAATTCTCCGCTGAGCTTGTTATTACAGAATTGATCTTTTTATTTATGCAAAAGCGAGTCTATAACAGCGCCAAGACTTCATGAATGCCATCATTCTGAGAGCAGTTTATTGGATTGGGTTGTAAGAGCCAAAATTTGGGGTTCTTATTCGATGCAGATCTCTGAAGGAATATGTAAATTAGCAGGTGGGAATGTTGCAGGAAAGACAAGCAAGACACGGCAATTCTCAGAGGAGAAGAAGCTAGCTCTTTAGAGCAGACAGGAAACACAAGGGACAGATTTTCAGAGCGGTTAGCACACCACAAAAGACTACAGCACAGCTGGGCCAATTAAATAAGGCTGCTGATTTGGTCATTTACATAAGAAATCATTACATTGTCATCAAATCAGTTTTCTGGCACCTTCCCAAAACACTCCCTATTCTCTCTTTCTATCACCCTCTTTCGGCTTTTAAGTTTTCATCCTCATTTGTCCATTCAGTCGAGTTCAAGAAGTGCTAAAGGAGAAGCTAAGACTCTCTTGGCAGACGTTAAAACCATCTCAATATCTCAATACCCCACATTGAGACAGATTACTGGACGAGTCGGAACTCTTGACGGCATTTCTGATTAGCAGCTGGCAAAAGGACTGAAGAACATACCTCTTCTTTGTCAGTTTCTTGTCCTAAACCTTCTCTATCTTTGCCAAGTTTCCTATTTTGATTTTAATTAGGCTAGTGGTGCTTGCTAAAGAAAGGATAATACCCATTTTTTCCAAAACAACTAAACCTATTTATTCAAATTTGGGGCATAACCCAGGTGTGCTATTATTTTCTAAGCAATCATAATTAAACAATTTTGCAAGAAAAAATTTGAATGGAAGAATAGACCATAATCTCAGGACCCTGAGCAACCCCCCAGACACGAGCTTAAAAGCTTAGAACACTTCAGCAATGACAAAGCAATAGTTTAATTTAAGATTGTTCACCCAACAATTTAAATCTTTGTGCTAAAAATAAAGAAACAAACTCATAGTTTGGAACAACTTAAGTTGAGTAAATGACAGAATTTTTATTTTGGGGTGAACTATTAAGACATTCTTTATACCAGTTTATACAATAACATAACTTAGACCAATACTTGGAGCAGACATCTTATATATCTTTCAAGACAAATTATTCTCACCTGCCTTTCCACCCAAAAATGGTATGTAAGAATTTGGTACTTGAGACTTTCCCTGAGGTCTCAAATCTGTGTTTGTCTGTAAGTGAATTATTATATGCTATTATATTCAGTGAACTGGAATTACCTCGATAATTTCTACTATTGAGATAATTCCATATTATACACGTACGAAATGATCACTGCAATAATATGAAAGTGTTATCAAAGTAACAATTACTGAAAAATGGAACATGCTACAAAGTAATATACTATTTAAATGCATAATTAAAATAAAACATCCATGCATTCAAATCATCAGAAATTGAACTCTAAAACAAAATATGACATGCTTTTCATGTGGGGTTCTGAATGAAGAAACATCTTTAAAAAAGTGTGTGAGGGTAGAAATAAAATGATGTCTCACTTGTCTGCCAGAAACATCTGTTGCTTGTAGGATATGTCAGATGAGGCTGGAACAATTTTCATTTATTTTTCAACACCTATTTCAATCTTTCATCCATATCACATTGCAAAACCTGCCTAATCACTACCCATACATTGACCAATCAGCAAAAAGAGTTGCCATTAGTCAATGTCTTCCATAGCAGGGGGAAAAATATTATTGAAGTCAGTGGTCATTCATCCATTTTTTTTTCTACTTTCTACTAGGGATGCACGATATTGGATTTTGGCCGATATTCGATATGCCGATATTTTCAAAATAATTTTGGCCGATGCCGATACCGATATCGATATATATACAAATATATACTGATATATTTAAACTTTAATTTTACTGAAGAGAAATCCATGTATCTCTTCTGTACTGATTCTACCATAAATTTATTATTTTACAAATGTAGACAGACATTCACATCTGAAAAACAGGTCAATTATTTCACTTGGAGAATATCGGTTTGGCTCATCGGCAGAAATATTCATATCGGCCGATACCGATAATGGTCATTTTAAGCTTTTATCGGCCGATACCGATATTGTGCCGATATTATCGTGCATCCCTACTTTCTACTATATTGCTTTCATGTCAAGATGTTTCCAGAAATATCATTGAGATACGTCAAGGTTAAATAATTTTCATAAAAAAAAAAAATTTTATATATATATATATATATATATATATATATATATATATATATATATATATATATATATATATATATATATATATATAATATTATAATAAAAGTAATTATGGTCAATGGCACAATCCACCACTAAAAATGAAACCTATCAAAAGTATACAAGCTGCATAATATAAAACATGAATGCTCTGCATCACATGAGCAATGCAGACCTTCTGGAGAATTCACAGAGGAATCTTGTCTTCCTTTCTTCCAGGTTATTATGACTGATAGTTTGCACTCTGTTTGGGGGTGGGTGTACAGCTACTCGCGATCCCTGGGTCAACCGCGTTATTCGTTTGCTTTTACAACACATGCACATCTATGCGGCAGCACAGGCCTTGAGACTTTACTGTGGGCCGTTAACGCTGCGGATATAAAACCTGCAAAAGGTCATTTTCACACTAAGGATAGAGCAAGGCATTTCAGAGCCCGTGGCTTTTTATCTCTGTGGCTTGCTGGGGGAATGTAAAATGAAGCTCGTAATGGTGTGGATGCATTTCAGTGTTACGGCTGCCTGTGTACATGGAGGCCAAATGGCATGGTGGTATATAAAAGACAACCAGATCCAAGGTCTCCTTTTAGATTTGATCAAATTTAATAGCAAAAGAACACACCGTTCCTTACCGCAGAAGGAAATTTCTGCCGCAGTTTAGTTGACGGATGAACCAACCGCTTTCAATCTGAGGGCCATACCAACCTGGGGTGGTGCGACTGTAAAAACAGCAGATGGCCATATAATTCACACAGGACAATCCCATTATGTGTCAAGAAACAAAATGCGAACATTGATTTCTTAATCTACTTCTGTAAAAGATTTTGCAAAGCCGCGGTGAGTTACTACGACCCACATTGTGACGGCTGCGGGTTTAACCATTGTTAAGGAAGGGTATTTTCATCAAACTGACTTCTCCGCAGCCACTATATCCAAACTGAACCCAACAACACCTGCAGAGAAAACTCATCTAGACGACCGTAATAGAATTACCCAGAATCTACCACTAAACTAGTAGTAATGGCCCACTGTCGACACAATCACAAAAGCCCAAAGCAGAAATGAGCGAAAAATGGATAGAGGCGGCTCTAACGTGGAAGATCTGTTGCTGTGGACTTTAATGATTTCTGGGGGGTGAGTGTTTCTTCTAAACATACAGAGAGAGAGAAAGAAAAAAGGGGGTCCGGTTTTAATAAGGTCCCTTGTTCTCAGAATACTTATTGATTTTTGCTGTAACCGCATGTGTGGCGCAGGGCTGTGCTCTTCTGGAGCTCACTAAAGGTAAATTGAGCCATTTAGAAGCCGCGAGTGTCTTCTGGGGCAAGGGTTTGCTGTGGCCTTTCCTGCTCCTGCAGTGTGTTTCCATCAGTAGAAAATTTCCTCCACATGAGGTGAGATTAGGTGCCATATTCTTCTGCAGTTTGGGGGAACGTTACTTGTAAAATTAAAGGAAAAAACACTGCAACTAATATATAAAGTACTGCAATATTTAAAATAATGTAACTAGTAATTTAAGGTAATCCATAAATGTATTTGCACAGTAAATTCAGACAATAAAAATGTCAATAATAAGCTTGTTTTTAAATTTTCATGCACAATCATCTGAGGAAAGAGACCTAGATGAAAGAAAACAATGATTTGCAATAAACTCTGGAAGTACTATCATGATTTTACCATAAAAATAGATTTCACTTACCACTGTCCACGTTTTTACAAAATAAACACAAGAAAATTTGCATGTTAATTTGATTTAGTGTTAAAAAAAAAATTCTGTGTTAAGTTACTGTATATTCAATTTTACACCTCTGCTGCTATTAAAAAAAGTGTTGCACCTCAAATGAAAAACAAGTTTTAACAGAAAAATGAATGCAATGCAAATGCTTTTATAAAATGTCAAGACTCACATTTCTGCTGCTAAATCTGAAAAAAAAAAAGCCCTATTTACTTCCATTGTAACTGGCACAACGTAACCTTGCTTTTTACTTTATTTTTTTTGTAAAGAAAATGAAAGACCTAGAAATAATTTTAGTCAAAATATTCCACAAATGCTGATGAATAAGATTAAATTGCACTCCGAAAACACTCCAACATGGGAAAAGCAGAGGTTTTCAATTCTAGTGCATGCAATTTAAGCTGGTCTCCTGAAAACATGTTTCATTACATTCAGTGATTGTACAGTATGAGGGTAAAATTCCTGCTAAAGGTTGTGCTTTAATTTCCTGTCATGTTTTTTTTTATCCAAAGTATTTTATCATCCACTAATTTCTGGGACAGTCTCCATGGGGCAACATGGTGCTTTGCTGAAGGTAGGAACTACAGATTGAACCTGAATCTTTGGTTGTAGAAGCTCAAACCAGGATCTCAACATAAGGAACTTAAAGACGAAAGCAACATGCAAGTATTATTAATTAATAATCTACCATTTCCCATACATCTAACACCACCCCTAAAAGAATGAGGCACATAAAACGAGAGAACAGATTAATAAAGGACAATCTGTTTACATGAAAATTCAACTAATAGGTAAACAACACCAACTCCCATCATCCTAAATCTATTCATTCTCACATTTAAAAATCAGCTGCAATGATGAGATTTAATTGCTGCTAAAGCCTCAAGAATCAATATTCAACATTATCTATAGCTCTCTCCACACACAGCTAAAGGAAGACAACAGCATTTAAGACCAAACAGTTCACATACGTGACAGATATCAAGACTAATCATGAGGCAAGATAGCTGTAATTAAAGCGGAGTGCATTTATTGTCCTGATAGCGTGCATGCTATTGTAGCGGTGATACTGCCATTGTCAGTGCTAATCGGGTTAGCATGGAGTAATGTGCAATTGAAGCTGTGATTATTAGAACAAGCTGAATTTGATTCCATGCATTTCCATGACTACTTCAAGTGCAATCTCCGGCAGGATTAGTTCTTAAAGTGAACAATTTGCAACAACAGGCTCTGACAGAAGCCCTGTGAATCCTGATGGCTGATCACACAAACAAGCTGAAGACACCCTTGAAACTCCTCTAGGAACAAACAGGAAACAAGAAATAGGAGCTGATTTCTTGTGTTGACAAAATCTAAAATATTCTTGAAAAGTGCATCTATCTATCTATCTATCTATCTAGTTTTTTTCATAATTATTTAGCATATATTTGTTTTAGCATTTATCTTTTTAGCATTTATTATATCGCCATCATTTTTGTTTGCTTGTTTTTGTTTGTATTATTGAATTGTGTATCTGCTGTTTATTTGTATGTAGCTATTAATTGTTTATTTTTTGTATCTACCATTTATTAGTTTGTAACTCTATTGTTTATTCATCTGTTTATTTGTATGTAGCAATGTATTGTTTATTTGTTTGTATCTACTGTTTATTTGTTTGTATCTGCAAATCATTTTTTGTTTGTAACTATGGTTTATTTGTTGATCTATTTATTTGTACAGCTTTTTATTATTTCTTTGTTTCTATCATTTATTTGTTTGCATCAATCATTTTTCTTTGTAACTATTGTTTCTAGCTAGCGTTATTTGTTCTTATCTATTATTGTTTTTCTTTGTAACATCTATTTTTTTGGCTATCTATCTATCTAAACACCTACCCAATTGTCTGTCTGTCTGTCCGTCCGTCTGTCCAGCCATCCATCTTTTTGTTGCCCATCCATCCATCCATCCATCCAAACTAAGTAAATGAGATAGATCTAGATCTGCCTTATTATATTGACAAATCGATACACTATGGTAAAAATGGCCATTATAATAAATGCTTTCATCCTTATTTTTTTGGCTTCAAATACAGTATTTTAGAGTGCACACTGACAAAATAGTTAAAGTTATGTAACATTTCAATCAAAATGGTAAATCGTTACGTTTATGAAACATCTCTTTTCATCTCTTTTCAATAGCGCAGTTAATAAAAGAAGCAAACCCACTGTAGGCGAAGAGGTGACTGATACCGACAACGGCTCATACAGTTCCAGGAAATTCCAGATCACATCATCTTCTCTGTCAACAAACAGAGCTTTCACCTCCCTCACACTGAGTACACACGGCACTGACCTCCAGAATGAAACCGAGACCAGATTGTGGCTCTAGCAGCTATCACTGTCCAACAGTACAAACTGAGCAAAGTGCAGAGCCCCTTTCACTCTCGCAATATAGAAGAAAAAGAATGAAAGAAATTAATAGAGGGACCTCCTGTAGCTCTGGAGATGGGATGTCACTGATAGCATGCATTTCCATCAGATACCTAGGCCGGTTTTACAGAAATGATACTAAATATATAAATAAAATGTTGTGTGTATGCTGAAAAGAGTCGATTAACTCAAGGTCGCTTGATGTGTTCAGGACTTCCTGAGTGCACTCGCATATTCCACTGCTCCAAGAAACAGTCTTATTTGTTTGCAGGGAAATCAATAGGGCGATATATTAGGTCGGTATGACTGTGTGGGATCGGGATTGGATCTGTGCGTGTCTAGTAATGACTGGAATCGGCTCGGGGGTGTGTGTGTGTGTGTGTGTGTGTGTGTGTGTGTGTGTTTGGTGGCTTATGTTCCCTGTTCAGACAACATTCCAGCAGTAGAAATAAAGAAAGAGCACAAACCAGATCAAATCTGTAGACTACAGGCACGTTAATGTGAGAAATAGTTAGTGACAAATCTGTGCATTTTAAATGGTTCATTTAAATGTGGTGGTTCACAGTACAGTTAATTTACAGAATATTAAACACAGATGGATAATTACTAATATTTTTACTAAATAATATAATAATAATAGTATTGTGTTAATATGTGCAACAAACAAGTTTACTGTAGATATATACCTACTTACCTTAATAAATCAATATATGTAAAAAAAAATGACCATAACATTCATAATTTAATATTTTATCCTTTTTTTTTTTCACACTTGATATATTAACCAAAAAATTATCAAAATGAATAAATTCCAGACACTTCCTTAGCAGACAATAGATAGCAGTGTTGGGGAAAGTTACTTTAAAAAGTAATGCATTACAATATAGCGCAACTAATTATGTTACTTCATTACATTTTATGGAAAGTAATGTGTTACGTTACTTTTGCGTTACTTTCGTATTACTTTTCAAATATGAGCAGGGTTTAATTGTTTTGAATATAAGAAGTTCTATTTATAGCAAATGAAAAAGCCCTTTAACGTCAAAAAGTGTGATACATTAACCTCAGGCTGATGGAAAAGATGATTCATGTCTGTACAGTAGAACAGATTTGTGTTATTTTAAATATTTAATTATTGCAGGTTTGCGTCATATTCTGAGTTTGCATTTCATGGTTTTAATTAATTTAGATGAATACTAAATCAGTTTTTTGCAAGTGGGATGAATTAATGAACATTCACATTTTGTCTAGAACTACATCATGTTAACTCTACGCCTCTGTACTTCCGATTTCTCCCATTCATAGGATACTTTTCAGTAATAAACGGGAAAAAAAAGTAAACAAAGTGTTACTTTTTTTAAAGTATTTTCTTGTAAATTAAAAAGTAATTCTTTACTTTACTAGTTACTTGAAAAAAAATCGGATTATGTAGCTCGTGTTACTTGTAATGCGTTACCCCCAAAACTGGTTATGAACATGCACACCAACAAAAAAAGATTTGCTACTTGCTATAGTCAGTCACAGGTATCTTATATTTTGGGGGAAAGCATTTTAATGGACACAAATCTGTATGAATTATGTTCTGTCTATTTTGTCAGTGAGACAATAAAGGATTATGTTAACATATATGTCGCCTTCTAAGATAATCCACCAACAAACAAAAAAAAAAAAAAAAAAAAAATTTGCCTGAATTTACTCAGTAACTGATGCTAGCAGAAAGTGCAGTTGCTAGCATATTGCGGCTTCCACTGGACTTGTAAAGCGAGCAAAGCTATGAAAATGGATGGACAAAGAAAAGGGCAGCTACTTTGATAGGACCTAGAGTCCCCAACAGCAATAATTGATTAATCATCCATTTTTAATGTGCCGTAATTGGATAAATAGAGGGCCCACAACTCATTGGAACTCAATTATTCATTATGCATTTCTTTCTTTTTTATGGCAGCCGGATCGAGCTTGGTTTAATAGGTTCTGGCACACATTTCTTCCTGTCCAAGCCCTGTCCTTTATTATGCTTTTGTGAGTAAATAAGCAGCAAAGACACAAGCTAAATGCAGCACTATAAAATCAGCAACGGATACCACAACCACAGTGACTGTTCCATTCATTTTAGGTTTTCAGAATACGGTTATAAATGCTAATTATTTTAATTCATCTGATTACATTAATTTTGCATGAGATGTAAACCAGCTATGGGTGATTTGAACAAAAACAAGTAGTTCCACCATGTTAGCTTTCAGACTGAAGTCAGAGAGTGATTTCATATTGCATATTTAAAGTTCATTTAAATGCATTGAGTCACTGGAAATGTATTCTTTTATAATTTATAGGGTTTACACTAACAAATGTCTTACTCCATGAGCAGTTTGATTTGCACAATGCACATCGGGGTAACTATATAAAGGAGAAAATATAATTTTATTTAGCTGTTGTCTCAAAATATCCCACTTCCTTAGCTTGACTCGCTAACATCAAAATAGGGTTATTATTGTTTACCAAAACTAAAATCATTAAATATTTACTTGAATTAAAATAAATAAATAACTGAAATAAAAATGTTAAAGATTTTTTCAGCAACATTTCTGCTTTCATTTTAACGTGATATACTGAAAATTCTAAAGCTGAAAAAAAAACATTTGATTTAATTTAATTATTTAACTGAAAATTAGATATTTAATAATAATAATAATAATAATAATAATAGTAATAATAATACTGACAAAAACACAAAATAATAGATTTCTAAAACTGTAAATACAACTAATAAAATAATAACAATAATAATAATAATAATAATAATAATAATAATAATAATAATAATAATAATAATAATAATAATAATAATAACAACAACAACACACAATTACTAAAACGTAAGAATGAATAATTAAAAATTAGATAAAAAATATCAATCAAAATACAATTAATTCAGTTAATTCAAAATATGAAAAAACTATAATAGTATTTTAATCATACTTAAATAATACTGCACTGAAATTGATCACTTATGTTGTTGATTCAAACATAATATTACACATATTTATTCATATTCAAACGTATTCAAGGATATGCTTACATATGTATGTATTCAAATATAATATGTTGCTTTAAACTTAAAAGTTTAAAATGAATAGATTTTATTATGCAATTAAAAACAACCATGTACTACTGTTAAATGTAGCTCTTGCAAAATAAGATTATCTATCATATGGTACTGATATATCATGGCTTCTCAAGGTACTTAAAAGAAAACCGTTCTACATTTTGGTTAATAAACATAACTGTAACTAAACCAAATCCTGCCTATTTTGTGATATTTCTGGTTCTGAGTTTCGAAAGCATTCATATAGTATTGGAAGGAGACCTGGGGGGCGTCACCCATCCTTCATTCCTGATCCCAGGGGGGCGGCAGAGGAATGTGTGGCCCAGTTTTCACACCCAGGGACCAGCGATGGAGCCACAGGCGATGCTACATTCATTAACACTGTTCAATTTGCCCATAACGGCTTTTCTCCGTCTCGGCCCCTCGGTTCCGTCTCCTGCCCGGCTGCCTGTAGTCCCACAGCTCACTGTGCCTGTAATTAATCCATTCATCTCCCATAGCCCGGATCAATGAGGCCTGACACTGAGACAGTACGGACCCAAACACTGTCTGCACATACTGTAACATTCCCTCAAAACCACCTCATGCTGGTTGCATGAACAAATACAATATGTGCATGTAAATAAACCAGCTTCTTATATCGAAATAACAAGCTACTTCTACACATAAATGTAATGACCACATTGATCTGTGGCCTGAGGGCTGTTCATTAAGTTTTCCACAGTTCTCTGTTTTTTTTTTCTCTCCACTGGCAATATAAATATTCAGCTGTTTGGAAATGTAGCCAGAGTACTTCAACTGAAAAATCTATTTTAATGCAAAATGCCAAAGCGTTGATTATATTAGTGCAACGTGGATTCTCAATTTGATTTAAATTGAATAGAACTGTTATGATGATTATTCAGGGGTAAAGGGCTGTTAAAAGATTTTTGGTTGAAATTGATTCATATACGATGATCCCAAGGCATGAAAGTTCTGTCTATATTCAAAGTCTGGTATAAACACACACACACACACACACACACACAGCGCTCCTACCATGACCCGGCCACTCTAAATCCCTCTCCGCACACTGCAACCAGAGATCAATAAGTAATTTTTAGGGGTCTGATTAGTTTGTAGCGGTAAGGGAGAAGCCGCCTGCCTTTTTTCCTGAGGATATAATCATGCCCTAAAAAGCAGCCTTATCAGCGAGCATAATGACAGGAATCAGCTGATGCCATGATGCAAGTTTTGGGGCAGATACAAATGGGGAGTGTTATTGAGAAAGCCACAGATTTGTGTGGAGATGCTTAGGAAGAATCATGCTAGATAATATCTATAATTGCGTACCAGGCCTCCAGCATTTATTATAAGTACATATTTAATCATTCTTTGTTATGCAATTTGTAATTCCATAAACACACACACACACACAAATCATTATTGACATTGACAACAGAATCAAGCTTCTCTCCAACAATGAGCACCACATTTCAAAGATCCTAGAATACACTACTTCATTAACGTGGACTGCATTTAGTCTCATAATATGGTGTAAAGCGGCAATTTAGAGGTTATACAATGTAAAAAAAAAAAAAAAAAAAAAGTCACCTGTAAAATACAAATATTTTCTGATTTAAAGTTGCAATTAAGAACAATCTATATCTATCTATCTATCTATCCATCCATCCAGTAAAACACTTGAACAGTAAAAATAGAAATATTTTGATTTTTTTACCTTCATATCACGTGACCATTAACACAAATCTAAGAACTGTGAACATTTGAAAATGTTGTTAAATTAAGGAAAAATTAAAAATCAAAAAATGTTGAGTGTACACTCCATTTCGTACAATTATAGTCAACTAAAAGGGTGACCAGTCTTTACAGGTCCCATAAAACTGGAAACTATTAAGGGATTTTTAAGGAAGATTTAAGGAAGAGAAAAAGGGTGAATCAATAAATGATGAATGACTTCCAGCCATTGTGTGAATAATATGTAATCATATAAAAAGGAACTGTAATCTTTAAGCATTTGAAATATAATAAAATTTAATTACAAGTACTTCATTTTTGGAATCTGATTTTTGCCCTACTAAGGAAAGTGGCCATATAATCTTCTTAAATTCAGTTGAGTGCATAGTGTATATAGTTTGTCATTTGGGGCAAGATTATTTAAATTGGGGTGGAGACAAAAAGAGGTTTGGACAAAAAGAGTGAGTTTAGGATGAGTCATCAACATTTGTGGCCGGTTTTCCCTGAAGGAAACCCTATCATTTTGAATGTACTGGGGTGCACTAGCAAATCTATGACCTCACAGCTAGCAGACCTGGCCTAAAAGCTACAAAACTCCCATTTTCATTTCAAAACCAAAAAAAAGAAGGACATAACTGCAGAGGGACCAGAAAAAAAGTCATTTAGAAGTTGTTAGTCCCCAGTGAGGGAGGCAGTACATTCCAGACTCTGTTGCCCTCAGAAAGACTAATGGCCATGCTGAAGATATGAGGGCAACATTAAGTAAATATATGACTCTCTTTAAACGCGAATGGCGTTGCTACGGCAACAGCGCCGTACGGAACGGTCGGCGGGGGAAAATCTAGCAGCATGCTGAGCGTGGAAACGCGGTTGCGGATGTGCTTTTGAAAAATAACCATACGTGTCTTCCAGATAGGTTTAAATTAGAGACGCAAATGATGTTGCGGATGCTTCAACCACAGGCGGTAAGACGGATGTGGGAGAAAGTGGGTGACATGGAGATATTAAAGTCGTACATAACACATACACAAACAAATACCACATACAGACTCAAAACAAGAGCATGTGGCTCTGCTAATGAAATGATTCTGTTCTGAAAAACTGGAAAAAGAAGAGCAAAAGCATGTAAACAAAGTTTGCTTAATCTGCATGGAGCAATGAATGTTTATGAAGCTACATGCTACTAGCTACTCCTAATTTAAAGTAAAAAACCACTACCAAAGGCTTCTAGTCTTTTATTTGACTTCCTTTTTTCATAACGCTGCATGTCTTTGTGCTTGTATTTTTACATAATAGCCATTACAGCAGCTTGAACACTCAGACTTTAGGTTGATATCCTCATCTAAATACACAGCACCCAGCAGTGTCATCACACACATATTTGTGCTTAACTTTGCAGAAAATTATAAAGGGCAATTTTCAAAATAGCACTTATATCTAATGGGCCTCATCTCGGTACAATTTAGCACTAGAGAAGTTCGAACGTGCACAGAGTTTGTCCTACAACAAGACTTTCAAAGTGAATTACACCATACAAGCTTTTCATTCTGACGCCGCATCAAATAAAAGCCTCATTCGGTTTTACAATATTTGTAGAGCAGAGTTTTGCATGATATTCTGTCACTATTGCATTATTATGAGACCACAAGGCCTCACGTTTATTACCAGCTCCTGAGGGTCATATACAGTTCCACCCTGTAAATTCTTATGGACAAGAGGGGGCTGTGGGCATCCTGAAGACCCTTGTGTGTGTGTGGAGTCACCGTTATTTTCTCTCTCTTAGCCGGAGATTGATTAACAGCCCTGCTATAAATGGTCAGTTGCACCAATGTATGACGAAAATGAATTTCACCCCCTCTCCACTTCCACATTCACAAATACAACAAATCCCTCATTCTTTCCCCCAAGCCCCCTGGAACGCACGGCAGTGAAAACTTCAGCCCGTCCATCAATAACAGCCCTGCAGTGCGGACAGGATTATGAACATTGTGGAGATTTTATTTCAGAAGATGAGATGATACACGCTCTTGGCAGCCTGTGAAATTAATCAGCAGAGGAGCTCCCTCTACTGGAGGATGTACAGTACTGACATTCATGGGTAACTGGGTCATATTTGCTTTGGAACAGATTACTCTAATAAAAGGCTGGGTTCAACAAAACAATGGCTTTACCTCAGAAAAACAGCATCAAGATTTTGTCTACATGCCTCTCACCAATGTACATATGCAAAAAAAAAAAAATAATAAATAAATAATTATATATATATATATATATATATATATATATATATATATATATATATATATATATATATTTTTTTTTTTAATTTAATTATTTGTTCAACATATTTGAACATATTTAGAATGGAAATTTTTATTCAACATTTCTTTGTTTTTTACTTGCCATTCTTTGTAATTAAATTTGATGTTTAAAAAATTTCTAAATGAAAATTTGTTAGAATTGTTGTAAAATAAATGTTGTATGAAAAATAAAAATAAAGACAATTTTATATTTTAAATCAACCTTGCCAAGGTAATTCTTAATAGTCATTAAGAATGCAGCACGCACTGGAAAAGTGTTAAATTGTGTTACTTTTACACATTTTAAATGTTTTGTATTTAAAAAAACAAAAAAAGTATATCGTTTAAGTCATTCTAATCTACATTTATTGTATTTAAGCCATAAACAATAAGGATTTGACAGGAAGAAGTGGTGAAGACCAAACAAACTATTTTAACAGACAAAATAATGAAAAGGAAGATTGATTCTCTAGCTGTCATCTTTAGTTAGCATTCATTCATATTTAATGTTGTTTCAGCTGTATTTTGCATCATTCTTCCACACATATTTAGTCATCTGTGAATGATGTACAAGCATCCTCCATTACCATGATGAACAGAACAAAGGTGCCGAGAGAATGAACTCAATTAATCAGACAGCAGCGCTATCTGCCTGCCTTTTGACTCTGCAGTGTCATTCTAAAGTGCTTTCTTCTGATAGTTCTGTAGAGCTTTGCAAGAAGTCAGTAAGGTTAACAGGAAGTGGCACGCTGTTTCTTCACTGCCGTTTCAACGGTTTAGTCATATCTGCATGTGGAGCACGATCCCATTCACTCCATAGGAGGGGATCAACATCGTTCATTAGTGCAGCAAATTAAAACCACACACACACACGTCACCAGAAATGTTTTACTCCAACATAGCAGCTGCCGTATCTATTTGACTACTTTACAACTGCCTCTTTTGTAAGTTGTTGGGATACATCGGGTGACACTGAACTGGCCGGTCACTCGCCCATACACATTCAAACACACTAAAGGTTGCTGGGGCGTTGCTGTATGGTTTGTAGGGTGTTCTTGGAGAGAGATATCGAAGTAGTTGCTACAGTGTTGAAGAATAGACAGAAGAAAAGAGAGAATGACAAAACAATGGATGGATGCATGTATGGATGGATGGAACTAAAGAACAAGAGATATAGATACAACTAAATCACAGATAAAATGTGCATGAAAACCTAAGAACAGCAGAATGAATGAATAAACAAAAACAGAACAAACAACCTAACGATTCATAGATAGATAGATATATAGATAGATAGACAGACAGACAGACAGAATATGTAGGCAGGTAGAATGGAATAATGATAGAAAGACAGTTAGAACATCAGACAGATAAATAGATAGATATGAACAGATAGAATGTAAACAGACATGTCAGTTATCCATCAAGTGGACTATGAAGCCCAAGACTCCCATTGGTCAGTATGCGAGTAAGGTGATGTTTAGAGATAAAGGTGAATAGTGGGCCACCCCCACCCTGTCCCGTCTCAGCCCGCCCAGCTTTTACAAGCAGCGGGCCAATTGCAGTCATTAGATAGTAACCCGCCCCATAAAGTGCACTCATAGAGGACTCATCCAGGGGTAAAATGACAGAACTACATTTCCACACCTCTGGTTTAAAGAGGGGATTTCAAAGAGCCATTACAGAGAAATGAAATGAGCGTCTTGGGTCCATCCCTGAGAGATTAGCCCCTCTTTCTCCTCCGTTTAGTCTGTGTAGATGAATCGTCCCCTCCGTCCCTTCACGCACACGTTCTGTCACTCACACCGAAGACTCCATTAGGGGAGATCGCTGTGACAAACAGGATTTCTCAATCCATAATCCACTATTCTCACAGCCAATTAGCGGGGTTAATTAGTTGAGAGAGTGCCAAATAATGCCAAAGTGGGCGAGGTGCTCTGTGTGGCAGAGCTCTGATGAACTACTAGTCCACTGCTAGTGTTTTTTTTATTTTTTTTTTCATATATAGTTAATTTAAGGCTCATATACATATGCAAAAGTGCGTCATTTGTTTTTGAAAATATAAAATACAAGTAAGTGGAAATGAGAAAGGTAGAATAAAATAAGTTTAAGCACTAAAATTTCTGCTTAAAAAGTGCACATTATGTTAATTAATAATTATACTATAATAGTATACAAAAATGCAAAAAAAAAAAAACACTGATTTATATCACAAAAGCAGAGTTAAAGTAAATAAAATATTTATTAACAGCGTTCAACATATTTTTTACTAAAAACGCAAAAAAATATAATTACTTTCATTGACTTTCAGGAACACTTAATAATAATTAATGATTAATTAATAAATCACATGTTTACAGGCTCATTAAAGTGAGCAAGATGACTCAAAGTTATGATGAATAAATAATAATAATAAAAAAGTAATGTTTATGTAACGGAGGCCAGCGAGTAGTGCTGTGCAGGTAAACCTCACTCCAACTCAACATAATAATAATAATAATAATAATAATAATAATAATAATAATAATAATAATAATAATAATAATAATATGCTATGCTGAATATACCATTACATAAGTATAAATGAAAACTACTAAAAATACAAGGCATCCTATGGGGCAAAAATGGCGGAAGATCAAACCTGATCATGTCAGGGGTGTTTGTTTGCACAAAGAAAGGGATAGAGGTGCTCTTTGTCTGTGCTCTGTATGAGAAAGGTGCCGGATCTTGTAATAACAGAGTTGGGTTGGGTCTTTGACGGACAGGTGTAATCCCAGCATGCATTCGTCTGGAAGCAGCAGCCACTGAGTCCTCCTCTATCCCAGCTATCCTTGCCCTTTGCTTCTCACAGGCTAAATGGCAGCTATAAACATGACAAGCCATCAAAACAATGACAAAGCAACTGCAAAAGGCAGACCTCTCTCTGTGTAATATGCTTCTCCTGAGAGGCAAGCTAATCAAAACATCACACAAAGACCTTTGTGTGTGTGCGTGCATGTGACACACCGAAATAAGCTCCTCTGAAATCTAGAGCTGAGGCTAAAGGAGTTGTGGTTACCTGCTAAAACTCACCAATGATGACAGTGGTTGCCAGAGTGTTGTTGAGCAGTTGCTACAGTATGGTGTGCTCACTGGTATTATTTGTTGCTATGTGGGTACCCAGTAGTGTTCTGGGATGTTTTAGCATCTGCTATCCTATTGCTAAAGCATTCTGACTGGCTTTAACATTTTTTTTTTTTTTTGCTAATTGGTTTCAAAGGTGTTTTGACTGGTTTCAATGTGTTGCTATGTGGTTTCAAAACAATTTACTTGGTGGTTTAGCATGTTGCCATGTGTTTGCAAAGGATTCTTTTTTTTTTTCTTTTTTTTTTTAAATTGATTTAGCATGCTTTTATCCTGTTGCTAAAACGTTCTTACTGGTTTTAGCATGATGCTATGTGGTTGAAATGATGATCTGACAGGTTTTAAAGCTTTGCTATGTTTGTGTAGCTATGTGGCTGGAAAAAACTGTTTTGGGTGAGTTTAGCATTTTGCTATGCAGCAGAAAACAAGTTTTCTGGTGTTAGCATGTTGCTATCTTGTAAAAAAGAAAAAGAAAAAACTGCTGTCTTGTTGCTAAAACATTGGTTATTGCATGTTGGTTACAGCAGGTTTTAATGTGTTTGTGCTGGTAAAAGTGTTTATGTTGCCATGCCGTTGCAAAGATTTTCTGAGCTTGTTTAGCTTTTTGCTATCCTGTTGCTAAAGCATTTTGTCTGGTTTTAACATGCTATTTAGTTGCAAAGATGTTCTGACTGTTTTCAATATGTTATGTGGTTCCAAAAATGGTCTGGCTGGTGATTTAAAGTGTAGCTTTGCAGTTGCATAGGTTTTTCAATTCGTTTTAGCATGCTGCTATCCTGTTCCTAAAAATTTTGACTGGGTTTAGCATGTTGTTATGAGGTTGCATTTTTGACTTGTGTGCAGTTGTGATTTCTTTGCCAATTGTATGGTAAGCTATATACAATAAATAAAATAATTTTATATATATATATATATATATATATATATATATATATATATATATATATATATATATATATATATATATATATATAATAATTCATATTCCACAGAAACCATTAGGTCCAGTATCAATCAATTTAATAGCACAAACAGTTAGAAGCATTATAATGTAATTATAGTTGCTATACTTAGTGCTATAGATATTTTGAACTCATTAACGCTAAATATAAGCAATGGGCAAAACTATTATACGATTCAACTCCTTTCCGAGTTTTCCTGCAAGCGTAGACACAAACTTCCTGAGAAAGGTCTCTGTGCTGTTCCAGAGGTATTACATTTCTGCTCATCTAATCTCTGTCACGCACAATAAGACCCACAGCAGATAGGGGCTACATTTCTTGCTGCTCCCATTCACGCCGGGCCCTTATCTGGCCGCAAACACATTTCAGCAGTAAGTAGACCTGGCCTGCTGATTCCGGGCTTCTGTTGGCTTTAGCCGGGCTTAGACGATCCGGCATCTTCCGAGTTTCCACTACCCCTAACACACACGCAAACCACACACAGACACAAAAAGAGTATTTACCCAAGGCTGTGTCAGGAGTTATTAAACTTTAATCTGGGTAAGAAGAGCATATTCCTGCAATGAATTATAGATGACACAGGTTACAGTCCCCGAGTGACCCCTGCTTTCCCCCACAAAGATCAAATGCGGCAGCTTTTTTAATAAACCATATTATAAGCTGAGCGATCTGGGCCACTGCCAACCGAGATGGAATTTCAAATAATAGAAAAAGAATTTGAGGTCCAGAGATGGAGAGACTATAAGCTTAAAGTAAATTATAGTTGCAGTGTCCTGGTATTAATACCTGTCTGTGTGTGTGTGTGTGTGTGTGTGACCATATTTACTGGATTGCCCAAGTTTCAGTTGCACATTATTTCTTGAGTGCTGAAGAAGATTCGCTTCACGTCTGGTCGCTGTATGTGTGTAAGTACGTTTGTGCGAGTGTAACAGGCAAAAAATGAACAATCTGTGGTCATACACATGGCCCTGGCCGGATCCCGTCTGCTCGATGGCGTCTTAGCCAGAGTTCCAAGCTGTCATCATGATTAGTTTAGCTTTCAACGCCCACTTGGGTCTCTGTTGTCATTAAGCTCATTAACAGAACTGTCCCTGTACATCCCAGAAATCCCCAACATACTTCTCCAAGCCGATGGAGACTGAAAGGGCTAGAGAAACATACAGTGCTTCCTTTGCTCATTAAAAATCTAATCTGGCAAATAACAACAAAATACAACAGTTGATTTGGAAACTGGTTGATTAATTTCGGGCTGTGTACTCTGGCTAATAACTTTCTCATAATATTAAAATTGAATCATTCAGCAGATGCTTTCATCCAAAACTACTTACTGAAAAAAAGCAAGTTATTAAACAGGAGCCAAAATTTTAGCAATGCTGCAACTTCATGATTAGACATGAGCAGTACAAATGTTAGAGACATATAACTACATTTTTTCATTCAAATGTAATATGAATTATTAATGTAATGTATGCATTTAGCAGACACTTTTATCCAAAGCGACTTACAGTGCATTCAGGCTCACAGTTTTTACCTAACGTGTTCCCTGGGAATCGAACCCACAACCTTGCGCTGCTAACACAATGCTCTACCACTTGAGCCACAGGAACAATTATCAATCATGGCATTAAATAATAAAAATTCATTGTAAACCACGGCTTCTCTGGGCTCATTGCTTTGTTTTGTAATTCAGTAAGCTGAATAATCAGCCAGTCATTATTGCAAACAATATATAGCATATTCGGCATATTTTTTTGTGAAAAGTGTAATCTCCAAAACATTAAAACATCATTCTTATATACTGTATGCCTCATAGTGATGTCATCTTTCCTATTGTCATTCTCACTGATGAAAACAATCTATTACAAATAAGCCATGAGAAAAATGATCACCAGTGGCTCTCGAATGCATTTCACATTGAAAGTGTTTTTTGTTTGTTTTTTTGTTTTTTTCTGCAGGTTTGTAAGAATAGACTTCCACAAAATCTACTGCAAATTGTTTTTTGATGAGAATGTCAGCTGGCCTGAGCGATGGCATATCATTCAACCCTGCAGTCCGGCACACAGCCATAAAAAGGCCAGGAAACAGAGACATAGGGAAAAGTCTGAAGCTGTTAGTCTTTTTGTGACGCTAACTAGGCACAGGCACAGTGTGCTGTTAAAAGAGTCACATTCCTCTTATCGTTTAGGATGAGGAATGGGGTACGTAGTTCGCCTTTGTGAAATTTCAGATTCTTGGATGGAAAATCTGCCAAAGTTATTCATTAAACAACCAATCTTGTATTTGTGAAGGGTCTCTTTAAATCTGTAAAATTGCTGACCCATATGGCTTAACACAACCCAAAACACACGTGACTGTGTAGCTATCTTACTTTAACACAATAACTGGAGAAGTCTTCCTGATTCGTGAACCAGTGACTGTTTCCGGAATCAGTCGATAAATTATTAATATATTAACAAATGTATATTAATACATTTCTTCTGGTACAACTTCAACAATTCACCTTGTACTCTAAGACTATCTGCAAAACACAATCAAGCCTATCATAGGAAACATAACACCACTCGTTTTGCCAAATATGTAATGCGAAAATACTATGATAGCTTGGATTAGCGTGATCGAGCCGAAACAGAGTTGAAGACAGACAGTAATTACACAGCAAGAGCTGGATTGTTGTGATGTGGTGCGGCAGGCGTGAACATGCGTGCGTGACCTGAGGTGAGGCCGACGCAGGTGATCAGATTAGCAAAGCTAGCGTTGTAGCATGCACGCCCAGCGAGAGACTGCCTGACTACAGTCATTATCTAAAGTACTTATTTCAATACAAACCCAGCAGGCTGCTTGAACAGTGGATGTGTAATCTGCCACTCGCTATTTAGATCAAACAAAACAGGCCATTTACAGAGTTTTATGCAAGGAAGTGAGGAAAATTATTTGTGCGGAATATTGAAATCTCATGGACATCGGGTTAATGGTGGCCCTACTAGAATATATTGTGACCTTAGGATAGCATTGCATTGCAGTAAGAATTTCAGTGATGCTGGATACCACACACATATAGCTTCCCTATTAAAAAAAATAGTTACAAACTACATTAATTATAAAATATATATAAATGATCATTATTACTATTATTAATGTTATTATTAAAGAAAGCTTTATTATAGAGAACTGGGTAGCACTTTATTTTACAGTCCTGTTCCTCATGTACATACCATGTACTTGTTATAGTAATTACAATAACTATGTAATGACTAGGTACTAACCCTGAACCTACCCCTAAACCTAACCCTACCCCATGTAGTTACCTTGTGTTACCAGAACTTTCTTAGATAAATACACTGTAAGTACACTATAAGTACATGGTTAGTACACGTACTGTAAAATAAAGTGCAACGAGAACTGTTATTTTAAATTGCAATGATATTTCACAAAATTACAGTTTTAGTGTATTATTTAAATGTCCCAGCGATCATAAGAAACTCGAAGACATAAAAACTTATATACTCAACTTTTAAACAGTACTGCAGAACAAAACAAAAATGCTATTTTATTTGATGCACATACACTAAAATTGGTGTCTGAAAATCCTACATGCAAATTAGAGGTGATATATACAGTAATAAATTTGAATATATATATATATATATATATATATATATATATATATATTATATATATATATATATAATATATATATATATATATATATATATATATATATTTTAAACAACATCCAACTAATTAATACTGAAATATTTCACCACTTAGTTTTTGCAACATTGTTTTTCCTAGCCAGACTCTTGAAATGAAGTGGCAAAAAGAGTGACTAGTATAAGTTAACAGCTCAGGGACTATTGTAGTACGGCTCATTGCTTTGATTCTGACATGTCTTTGAAACCAAGCTTGGGGTTTGCAGTACAGAGTAGGTCCTGACCCAAAGTCATGCACAGTAAAGCCAACACAACCAGAGCGGCAGTAATTGGTTCAGATGGAAGACCCATGAGTATATGAAAGACTATGATCTACAGGGTCAGCCTAGACCTCTCCCAACAGCCCCTTATGAAGAACAACCAAACCTCACAAACGAGTCATTATGGGAACTCCTCCGGCCCAAGCAACCATGAACTCCTTCCTGTTCAATTCATCACACTGGTCAGCATGTCATTACAGTAACCACTCCTCCAAAGCCGGGATGGATCGCACAAGGATTAACTGTGGCTAACATAAGCAGCAGACCCAAAATTGTTTAGCTAACCTATTGGAGCAGCAGTTACTGAACCAATTCCTTCGATTTCAAGAGCCTTCAAGTCACAGAGCATTCAAACAGTCATTGGGTGAGTTCAGGAAGGGACAAATTGAAAGATGCAACAGGGCAACACATTAATTTCACGTCACATTAGCACACAGGAGAGAGTAGTTTATCAAATGGCCATATGAAAGATAACACAAACTACATTCCTTTATTTATACCGTGAGGAAAGACATAAAGCACAGTTAGTGTTGGTTTAAGAGCAAAAACCGAATCACTGTGGGCTTGGCAATCATTCTTAACTGCATTTGCATACTGAAGGCTTGACAGAAACAAACTATCTTTCTCCGCAGAGAGAGAAATTACGGCTGCATGGCGAATTAGAAGCGGGCGCAGCTAACCATTGACATGACTGTCCACGTCTCTGCGGCGTTTGGATTTATTACAGCGCGGCAGACCACATCATAACTGATGCTTTCAATTCGCAAAGAGTCACTGAGGAATTTACAAGGTGGGGAATGCTAATAGGATGAGAGCGAGATCTGGAGACGGATCGTCAGGACTCTGTAACAAATCTAATAACAGTTTAACTAGAAAATGAATTCTCAAATTGTGCCGCTTTCAGCAGAAAATGAGGGACGGGAGGACAGTGAGACGGAAGCCCAAGACTGTCCTAACAAGGAATAGTTAACCTAAAACTGTCTTTTTTTGTCCACCATTAAATGTATGGTAATATATGGAAGACTCAACAAAATTCTCTTTTGTTTTCCATGCAAACAAACAAAAAAAAAACACACAAACAAAAAAATAAATAGCATGCAAGTTTAGAATAAAAGAGAGCAAACCATGACGGCATTATTATAATTGTAATATGTTCATTATTATTTTATTATTATTAATGTTGTTATTATTATATAACAATATCGGCAAAGATTAAATTCTTAATAATAATAATAATAATAATAATAATAATTCTCATTGAAATAATTAAGTTATTTAACTATTAAATACAATTATAATAATGCAATATTATTTAACTAAAAATAAACTGTTTGTACTACTATTACTACTAATAATAACAGAATTAGTACAAATTTTATTTTATTGTTTTGTTATTTTCTGGCCTATGAAATGTTTCTTTTTGGAAACACATAAAAAAATGCCCCTATTTGGTTCCAAATTCATTTGCCATTTTTTCCCGTTAAACATAAAAGGACAGAGTAAATAAATGACAATTTTCATTTTGTGTATACTGTACCTTAAAACACCTGATTTATTTAGGAAATTGAAAATTATGTAAATTATTTCACTCATAAATAATTCCTGCTGGCTTTCCCAGGATGTGCCCAGTCAATAAATCTTGATCAGAGAGCAATAACACAGCACGTAATGTCGTCCAGAAACACAAACACACACGCACTTTCAAATACATGAAAGCCACAATGATCTGAGCCTATGAGGTCATCAGACCAGCCTCTGGCGCATTTCTTAGCCACATTACCAAAAACACAGCCAGCCCCAAATGTCATTATGTCCTCATTACCAGCCAAGGCCTTGGCCTGCATCTCAAATTATTCATTTAGCCGATATTCCCAGCCAAAGATTAGCCCCCAATATCAGCAGCAGCCCTCCCGGAGACATGGGGGCAGGAGGAATTGACCCTTAGTATTGGCAACCAACGGAGGCTAAATTAAACAGAGGCAAAAAAAGAGCAGGAATCACATGCTACCAAGACAATCTGAGTGCAGGGAGCTTGTTTGTGGTAATAGCAGCATAAGCATTCAGGAATGACCACAGATCAGAGGAGAAAATGTGACTTACCTTAATGAAAGCAAGGATGGTGCAGCACAGAAAGAAAAGCAGAGGGAGAAGAAAAGAGAGATGATTAGATTATTTTTGCATATTGTGGTACTAGAGGTCACGTTGAGCCACTATAATGTCATGATATAGTCATCAGAAAACAAATCGGACTCAAATAGAAACTCAATCAAATAGCAGGCTGTAAGTGATCATCGAAATTAGTCCTATATGTTTTTTTCTTAATTCTAAGAGCATGTCATTTTACAGAGAATAAAATCACATGGACAAATCATGTCAAATAGATTACAGAGTCTTATGTATTCATTATGAAGTAATTTTAGGAACAAGCATGTCATACATCTCAGAGAGAACTGGAGCTGTGTCATGTCAGGGTGTAAACTGAATCACGGAATATGTTAACATTTCACATTCAAATAGTAATGTTTATTTTACTTTGTATATAAGTAAAATATTGATTTATATTAATATCAAATGAAATATTCCATCCTCAACTATTATTACAAAATGTTTCTTATAAAATCATGGATATATTATATATATATATATATATATATATATATATATATATATATATATATATATAGCTAAGAAAAACAAAGATGTAAAGGAATAAAATAATTAAAGGTAAAAATAAATATCCATAGAGTAGGAAAAACAGACAGACAGACAGACGGAAAGACAGAGAGATACTCTCCATCTTAGGCAGGTATATATGATGAATCGTTACTAAACATATGGATATGTTATGCGCATTGCCCTGTCCTCTCTTAAATACCATATCCACCCATGTGGCATGTAACTGGTTAAATCTGTAACTAATAGTATCTACTTGACAATGTCATTGATTCTTCTGTAAACCAGCATGTGATCTTTGACTAGCAATGACACCATCAAACATCAAACCCTGAAGCATACAGCACCAAAAATCCCTATCAAATGTGCAAAACAACACAGACAAATGGGGGATGCAACAATGCAAAAAACACATCCACCTTCCCCTCATTCCTAGCTGATCGTGTTTCCATTTTTATGGCCCCCAACGATCTGTTAGCGGGAGTCCACTGGCTCTAATGAGATGTCATTTGATTTAGAGCCCTGAGAGTAACAGGCAGCGGTCGCGGGCGAAGCCTTGTCCCTCTGAGCCTCGACACCCCGACCAGCAATAGAAATCAATGCAGTCAATACCGTTATTAATACAGTCCCGCACCACGAGAGCAGGCGAACGAGACCGATGACATTAAGCCAGATTGATCCAAAGGGAAATGGATTTCATAAAGCGCTTGAATGAAGTCATTATACAAGGGACAATGGGGCCCCATTTACAAGCCAGAGTAAGGCTATTGGTTTCATTCGACAGCACTCTGCGATATCTCACCAAATCGCCCGACGCACGGCTAGCAACAACACCTGAATCATCAAACAACTGCGATTAAAGTAAATCCAAATGGATGAAAGCAGTACTTGTGGAAATAAATGTGACTTTGTCTGAATAAACGGGCTGTGGATCGTTTGAATGTGCAAAAATGAAGTACCAAGTAGGAGGTACACAAGTATCGCCCCATGCAAAGTTAGAAAGACAATGGGCGTCAATATCTGCCAAGGGTTTGGAAACCGAACAATGCGAGTGTGCTTCAACTAGCCGTGTAATTAACACCAGAGCACTGGGATCCCAGGCTGCCTTTGTACAAGATTAAATACATGCCAAAAATGCCCATTGTTCTCATACTGTATGTACTTTTGCACAACAGAAGTTCATTTCTCACAGTTCATTGCCCACTGAAATGTCACCGTCTTACATTTGGATACTAATGAAACAACAGCTCTAAACAGCTTGCAGGCATGCAGAAAGGACGAATGTTGTTTGATTTAGCAACTGACAAAAGCTCATATATTTATATAATTAAACATTATGCACAAAGAGTCCAAACAAGAACCGTTGCTTTGTCTCATGCCATCTGGGACCGGACCAGGTCACTTCCTCCGGGGTACTAGGACTTCTATCACAAATGAATATTCATTGAGACATAAAGAGCCAATGAAAAATGCAATCAACTTAAATACAAGAGTATGTATGTGTGTGTGTGTGTGTGTTTGTCTGTAGGTCATGGGGCTGTTTAACTAACCTCCAGGAATAAGAAGGGTCAGGCATCCAATAAGGGCTACCTAGTGCCATTAAATCGCATTGAGCTTTATTGAGTATACAACCATATTACCATGAGCTCACCAATATTGCACACAAGGGGAACCACCTGGGCTAAAAATGAATTTTTGCCACAATTTTAATATCTTTTATAGCTTGGGGATTTATTTTGGGAGTCCAAAACTAATTTAGCATCATGTATTAAACATGCACAACGCTGAATATCAATTCAGTATATTGTGGCGCTTTTGGTATTTCAGAAATGCGAAGTACTGGACTCTGAATAGACCGCTGAGTGGGATTTCCACCTGTTCCAAAGATAATCACTTGTATAGTATCCATATATCCATGTGCAGGTACTATATTTTAGATGGAACAATGACAAAGATATCTGACATACTCGTGAAAAAGATAAATCAAGGAGAAATCTTTTAAAAGTCTAGTTCAAAATGCAGATGGGAAGTTCTTAGAAAAGTTATATTTATATTCATGTTGGTTTCAAACATTTTGACAAGAAAAAATAAAAGGAAATATTTATTATGGGAAAATATTTTATTTATAACATTATTATTCATATTCATGTTGGTTTTAAACATTTTGACTAGGAAAAAAAAGGAAATAGATTTATTATGGGGGGAAATATTATTATTATTTAAATGACAATAAAGCTAGGAAAATATTAATGAAAATATCAAAATTATAAAATGATTTATTCACAATTTTCTGCTGCTATTTTATTCTTTAATCTCCAGACAGTTACAACACTTTTTCACTTTACATCCAACTAAAATATCAGAATTCAAAATGACCTTTCACTGAAAAACTGAAAACGTATTTATAGAAAAGTAAGTGTTAATATGAATTGAATCTTTAAAAATGTGTAGAATCATGTCTAAATGGCATCTTGTACAGTAAATGATGAAACAATAACAATAAAAGCATTATGAGCAAATGAAAATCCACACATTGTATACAAAAAAAAAAAAAAAAAAAAAAAAAAAAAAAAAGAGAGAGAGCGAGAATGCATGTGACAAGTGGAACCACATTCCAACTTCACTGGCCCTGCTAAGGCTGCACCAAATGCATTTTTTAGGCTAGATTATAAATCCATTAAAAGTGAATCCAAGAATCCCTCACTGAACCCTGATCGCCCGCTAAAGCCTTTAGCCCGAGTGCCACACAGTTTGCAGTGCCAGTCCATGCCCTGAGGCTCAGTGCCACCCTATGCTAACGTTCTGTTACTCCTCTCTATCAAAAATTGATCCCTTTTTGACTTATCTCATTCCCTTCCACTTCAAAAGAGCGTTTGAAGTGCGCACGGGCCACTTTGAAGCCTCCAGTACCCACAGTCCTCTGTGATGTGTCATTAAGCTGTTCACTTCCAATTTGAAGGCTAGATTAGCACGCAAACGTGTTAATGTCCGGCCATGAGAGACCAAACACAGCCTTTGAAAGCTGGGTTTATTTTATGAAGACATAAGGTAACTGGATTAAACTCCACTCTTGCAAACAGTAAAGCTGGCATGAAAACTGCATGGTATAAAAACTTTCTTTGAGAGTTTATATTTTGATATTTCGCCATATAAAACCTACACCTTTTCATAAACATACACTACTGTTCAAAAGTCTGGGGTTGGTTAGATTTCGGTTTTATTTTATTAGTATTATTTATTTATTTATTTATTTATTGTTTGAAAGAAGTCTCACCAAGGCAGCATCTGTTTGAACAAAAATACAGAAAAAATAAAAAATAAAATAAAAACTATTCTATTTTATTATATCTTGAAATGTAATTCATTCCTGTGATGCAAAGCTGAATTTTCAGCATCATTACTCCAGTCTTCAGTGTCACAATTTCCTTCAGGAATCATTTTAATAAGCTGATTTCATGCTTAAGAAACGTATTCTTCTTTCAAAACAACTCTGTATGGACACTGAGCCATATGAGCCATACATTATTTCTAAATAAGATATATTCACCTGTTCCATGTGCATCAAGCAAAGAGCTAATCTAACTTTGTGATTCAATTCAGCATTTTCAAATTAGAGGGAAAAAAAAAGTCAACTCTGACCTCCGCGCTGAATGAAAACTTTAATTATAAATCATCTTCAGCTTCAGAGATATTTAAACGGCGATAAAATATACATGGATGATATCTCTCTCCTTTTTAATAACTGTATCCTCCTCAGGAGCACTGTTAATCATTCTTTAATTAACTTGTTGACTGGGGACAGGAGCAGCAGCCTGCCATCTCTCTCTCTATCTCTCCATCCCTCTCGCTTTCTCTTCCTCTCTCTATAAAACATGCACAGCAGAAAAACACCAAAGTTTATACAAGGAGGTCACTGACTAATGATTCAGGCAGATGGAACAGCAAATGGCACAATAAAAACTGTAAAACATGTTTATTTTTATAAATTAATCTTTGCATGTACCACATGAGTTTTTTAGGCCACATTCTGTTCTGTACACATATAGTTCAGTGATTCACGTGAGTGACACCCACATTCTACAACCGAATTGATGTCTGAAAAATACAGGTGGTGACAACCACATTTACAGAAATTCTACACAGATTGTATGAAACAGACCTGAACAACTAGTTGTTAATGATGCATTTAAACAAGTATCAGAATTGTCTCTCTTTTGTATGTGCGGAGCAAGAAATACAATTTTTGACTCATGAATGTTGCCAGATCTTGCTAGAAAAAAATTAATAAATAAGAACAAGCCCATGATCTGTTATCTTGGAAATAAGCCACATATCAAACTATAGCGACTTGCACCTGCCTACTTTAAAACGCTATGCTCCATAAAACATTATGAGCCAAGTCTTAACAAGTGTCGCTTTTAATAAGATGACATAGCAACCCTTCAAGAAAAAACCCTTGCACTGTCTGCAAAGTAGCCTTCCAAACATAAACAAAACACAATGGCTCTGTGGTGGTTTGTTAAAAATTGCATAACGTTATAAGTCCCTGCTATATTACTTTGGTTAAAAATAGCGTATACTAAATGGCAAGCCACCAAAACATTGGATAAAATGGTGTCAATCACAGTCTCAAGAGTAAATTCTATTCCATACACAAAAATTCTAATCTAGGAGATTCACTCCCATATTTAAATATGGCTGTGACTCTTGAAATTTTACATTGTGTGTATGGCCATTGACTACTTTTATGATATTATTATATTGCTTTGGTCAATTTTTACCTTAAAGATGATGGTAAGCATTGTTATGTCCTCCAGAAGTAGTTGAATACAGCACTAGAGATGTTTGAATCTGGTACAAGAGTGATGTTTTGGTGATGCAAGATAAAAGCTGCTAGAATGACGTTTCTTTATGATTGTGTCAAGACGCCACAAGCTACAGAACTAAGGCGCTCTTGGCTAATGGAAAAACCCATGTGTGGACTCTCTCTTTCTCCTTTAATAACTCTCTGTCTGACCCACACACGCAGCAGTGAGCCTCTTTTCCAGCAGTCTGATGTTTTCTCCACAGAAGTGTGCTGGGCACCAGCTGGGTTAAGTTGATAAAAGAATACTCTGGAGAAGTGAAGCCATCGGGTTTGAGCAATGGATACAGATACACTGAACCAAAAAAAAAAAAAAAAAAAAGAGGTCAGACAGAGAGTTATTAAAGGTGAAAGACTTTGGTTAATCTTCCAAACACAGATTAAGATTTTAATGATGAAACCTGAGAAGTTAAAAATCTTGGGTGAATTTTTGCTTTCAAGAATTGCATGATTCTAGGTTACATAACCCATCCCAGTCTGGTCAAGCAAGTCTCTTTGTTGGTCTTGAGAAGACCAGCTTGCAGATTAGCTAAACCATCCCAACACTTAGCTATCAAAAACCTCCAATTTGGATCTGCAAACAATTGAAGACTGGGTCAAGATTATTATTATTATTTTTTGTTTTTGAGTTAATATATATAGTATTGTCCTACATTGCTCGCTATATTTGAAATAAGAATACTTTTATTCAAGGCTAGGGCAGCAGATGATGGTTACCTGTTTCTCTGTATCATTTTGCCATTCCTAGACATGCAATTCTGATTTAATTCTATAAAACAAATCTAAAATATACAGTATCATTTGGTCTCATTGTAGCCTTGGGGCTCCTACTCAACTGGATTAATATGGACGAATTCCAACCTCTCTATATATTAGAAACACTATAATGTACATAATGTGTGCACACACGCACATATAAAACCAATATGTGGTAGATGAATTATTTAAAGAGCTGGAAGAATAAAAGGCCTCGGTTAACAGCGTAGACTCAATTGAAGTCAATCTGAATCAGTCTCAGAGGCATTTAGAGGTCCTCCTCCAGTCTTTGTTCTTTGAGAGTAATGGCTATTTATCAAATCCTCGCTCGAGTCAGAGCTGCATCAAATATAATATCAGCCTCAAAGAAAAATAAAATAAATAAATAACAAAAACAACATAAATGTCCTTTCTATAAGCCTTCATGAAATTAGCTTCTGCCCGAGGCTAGTTCTGCTGACGTGAAGTATCTTCTTCTAATGGTGGCCAACAGTTCAAGGCTAAGTTTAGCTCTTTCTCTTAGCCATCAATCAGTATGTTGGAAATAACATTACATTGATAATATATCTTCAGTGCTGTTCTCTGCGTATTAAAAAAGCAGAACCTAATCTATTATCCTTGTCATACATTCATTTTACAAAAACACGTAGTGTAGCTTTGCTACTCTTTCTTCTAGTCGAGGTTCAAGACAAACCAGAAATAAAAACTAAAAGACTCAAATAAGCTCCTGTTTTCCACTGGCTCTTATTTCCAAAGCCACTTCAGGCTAATACCCCAATGCTAATGATGCTAAAATACGCTCAACTTTTCCAGTGGTGAGCGCGCGTCACGGTAATTGTGAGCTGCAGCTACGCTACACAAGAGACACACCATCAATCACGGATTGAGCTTCTAAACCAACGCTCAGAGTCTGGAGGTTTTCCCACTGGTGGTCTGAAGCCGCCCCACACATTCAAAGACCTCGACGTCAGGACTATCCTTCCCTCAGTCCTCTCTGCATGCCTGCGGAGCGCCACGTACATCCTCACTTTAAAGAAACCAAGAAATCCAGTCACTGATTAGAGCTAATGCCTTTCAGATGGTCTTCTCTGGCCCAGCCCGTCTCGTGCGCCTCATTCAGACAGACTGGTGCATGGTCAGTCCCATTGCGGGATTGCGGGAGCCCCTCCATCCAATTTCAGAGTCAGAACTGAGGGTCTTTTTCCTGAAACGTGGCACTGACTGCTTCAAATGACAGATCTAAAGTGCAATATAATTTGTGGACTTGCTATATATAAAAATGTACAGTATAGAGAAAGGCAGGACTGGAGATATGGTTCATTCTAGAATCATCTAACTGTGACGACAAATTGTACCCAGTCATTTAAAATTTTACATGAAAGCCTGATGTTACAAGTAAAAAAAAACCATCAAACTTGCATAATGGCCCAGATGATCTAAATCTGCCAAAGCTAAAAACCACAAAAGCTGAAAGAAAAAGTAATACAAGCCCAGGATGGGAAAGAGGAAAAACAAACACATATTAATTATATAATACAGTTCAAAATTGTAGGGTCAGTTAGATTTTTAAATTATTTTTTTTTATATTGGTTATATTTATATGATATATATATATATATATATATATATATATATATATATATATATATATATATATATATATATATATATATTTTTTTTTTTTTTTTTTTTTTTTTCGTTACCAATTTCTGTACCAAAGCAAAATACAAAAACATGGTAATTCAAATAAATAAATAAAACACTCTTTATCACAAAAAATAAAACCAATGCCATTCTTTATACTTATTTTCAATTGTGTTTAAAGTTTTTCTACAAGTAATATAAATATGAAAAACTGTAAACAAGTTTCACCCAAATTTAATGTGTCTTTTAATTAATGAAATTAAACACATTGATTTTTTGGTAAATAAAGGGGATTTGCTATTAAAGTTAAAACATGGAAGAAATATTGTGTGATTTATTTCTTTAAAAAGTTTTATACTTTTTTTTTTTTTTCAACAGTAGTAGCAGTATCACATATATGCTACTAAATAATAGTAATATTTCTAGCACAATGCCTTTATGTAAAAATGTACTTATTTTGACGGGTTGCCATGAATACCCTTAAATTGACACTGGTTTTACTCAAATGAAATGGTAAAATGCTTGTGAAGTGACTCATAACAGTTGTGGTGATGTTGTTTATGTAGTTATGTCCTCATTGAGACGGCAGATGCTTAAAAATTACTGCAAGCGTCATGCACTTCAGTCTATGTAGTAAACAAACCTGCACGTCTCTGCCATTCATACACACAGAGACGCGCAGAACATGCAGGAATCATATTTAAACCAACTTTTGCGGCTTAACATTTACAGATACTGGTCAATATGGAGATTTGATTTTATTAGTTTATGCTAACTTTTGCAAATTCCGTGACTGTCCATATTAAAATGTAAGTTTAATTTTCATGACTGGATTTTGAGATTCCGTCCGCGTTTTTCTGCTTCGCGGAAATCATTATCATTTTTTAAAATACCGACTTGGTACCGAAGTATCGGGTCTTTGGACAACACTACTGTGTTATTTAAGGAAGATGTTTGCATTAAATCACAAGTAGTTCCCAAATTCCAACTGCATTAAAAAAAATTAAAAGAAAAGAAAAATAAATAAAATACATACAGTATGCCAATACATATATTCAAACACTTCAGTAAAAAAAAACAAAAAAAAACATGACTGGTTTCATAATACTAGCTGGTATCAGACTGAAATCCAAGTAAGCCATCACAGAAACATAATGCAATGTGATAAAAATCAGAGCAGATGTAAGAAAATCCAGTCATTTATCTGTGAAATGACTGTGACTCAGGGGTCAGAGGTCAAGCAAGGTGAATAGACGTGACCGTGAAAGACTCTAAAAGCTTTGTGTAAGCCGGACTCAAACACAACAAGGGGTTTGAGAGTGACCTCGCCTAAACGCTTGGCACAAGGGCAGCAGCTGTAATTGAACATCTGGCCCTGAAAATCTCTCTGTTCGGCTCAGTGGAACGTCCCTGACCTGGAAGGACAATCCTCTCCTCTGCCCAGTCTTTGTTAACCATATCAAATTGCTTTTGCAATTAGCCCCCTGATTTCAGTCTTGATGTGTTAGCAGAATTATTCATCTTTCCCGGGGTCCCGTGGTTCATTCGGTCACCTGCTGGTCAGTTGGCCTGCGGCCTGAGCTGGGTGAAGCCAACAGGAAGTTGACTGTCTGGGTCCATCATCTCTGGCACGGAGGGAGCTAATTGAGCAGCTGTGGAGGAACAAGCAGGTCAACGGAGAGATGGAAACTTTCTAGGATACTTTGGCAGTCCATTATATCAGCTACTGTGCAATAACAAGATCTTATTCATTGTACTCAAAGAATAGGGCAAATTTTTTTTTTTTTTTTTTTTTGCAGAATTCTGATGCCTGTCATTAACAAAACTTTATAAATAAGTCATATTTTGACCTTTTGAAAATCAGTTTTTAAGTTTACATTAAATTTCATAAACAATTACAAAGAAATGGTAAGTAGCACTTTAAATTAAATTATAAATGTCAAAAGTAGAAAAATTTGAATAAATAGAAAAAACAGTAGAAACAGTATATTTCAATTTATATATATATATATATATATATATATATATATATATATATATATATATAATATATATATTTATTATATATATATATATATATATATATATATATATATATATATATATATATATATATATATATTATATATAATATATTTATATATATTTTTTTACAATTTTGAAAACGTGATTTTCTTTACAGTGTATTTGCTACCAATACGAGTTTATATATGGCACTATTCACAAAATTTTGGACATTTAAAATTTCAATAGATCTAACACATAAAACTGAATGCAGAAAATAAATAAATAAACGCAAGCTTATAGCAAGTACTGCAGCATTTCAATCTTATGTTCAAAAGGAAAACAATTATCATAAATTCTGTCAAAATAGGCACAAAAAAAGGAAGTTGTATTAAAATGCAATTTTTATTAAATTAATTATTAAATACTAAAAACAAAACATTCTGAAGAACACATGTTTACCTATTGCAAGCATTGCAGACTTTTTACTTCTTTTATTTAATTTCTAAAAAGGTGTTCCCTTTATCATATAATCTTACCAAAGAAAAATAATAATTATCCAAATTTTTGGAGGAAATTCAATTTATATTAATAGTTTTCATGCAGTATTTAAATAATTGATGTACTGGTAGCATTTACAGTTATTTTAATTTTAAGCCTTTTTATAAAAATAAAAGTTAATAAATAAAAATGTTAATTTTTACAGTATACAATTGTTATAAAATAGTATAGAACTATACAAAAGTCTATAATTTTTTTTTTTTCTTATGCTCATTTATTTATTATTTTTTTAAAGCTCTTTAAATTACCAATGTGAATGAAATTTTTATCTTGCCAATTTGCATTAGAAGTGAATGGAAACCTGGCTAATGACAAAACTTTCTGCAGAAATGTGGTTCTGCCACACTGCAGGAATGGCGATTTACTGGACGTATGGGTTCTGTGTTCATGAGGTATGACAGCTGTACCATTGAAATTGGACAGTTAGCGAGAGTTTCATCTCCTCACTGGGTCTGTGGAACTCAGGCAGGCGAGGCAAGAGCATCTGCTAAACTGTTCTCTCATATTTGATAGCATAAGCGCAGAGGGGATTCATACTTCTCAGGGTGAAGATTACACATTGACGAGCTTTGGCCTTGTAGAACCTAGCACATCAAAACAAAAGGAGCAAGGTGCGAGATGAAAGAGTGTATAATGACATGCGTGCATTCATAGGAAATAATGCACACACATGACGGAATAGGAAAAAACATGGCATTTCCATTAGATGCTAAACAAACTCTGTGGCCCGACGAATGAATCCTAAATGAGAAATCGAGTTTACAGCGGGACCATCTGGCCAGGCCAAGCCCTGTTGAAATCAGCCGTAAATTGGGCGAGCAGCATAATTGAAAGCAATGTGCACATGGGGTAAGGGAGCGCTCCTCTCTCTCGGTGTAATTTAGCTTTGTCGGAGCTGATGTTTTTGCTTGATGGACTCATTGTCAGGCAGATCTTGATAATGGATCTCCATCATGCTCTCTCTCTCTCTCGCTCTCTCTCTGTACCAATGGTCGGTACTATAAAAGACTATCTCTGGTGTCTAATCTTCCACAATCAGTGTGGAAAAAATAAGCAAACACAATCAACCCAAATAAATAAAAATATGCCGCTGCATCCTAAGGTCTAGACATCTGTTAGCTGCATATTATTAAACGCATGTATTTCTAAACCAGATTAGTGCTGGTGAAACTGTAGCTTCTCCACTCAATTTAAAATAGTTAAAGATGAATTGTGTCATTTATTCGCACACTTTCTTTAATAAAAGTAATTTCAACTTAATGTTTACAGTATAGCCATCTACAAGAAATCTATCCAATAGTTTTCTTAATTAGTTCATAGGTGCAAATATATGCACATGAAAT
>NW_020526662.1:30000-42556 GCF_003368295.1 Carassius auratus | reverse complement strand
ATTATTTTTATTACTACAAAAAATCAAAACGATGGTGGGGGTTGGTGACCAAACTGGTTTTGCAGCTTAACCGATATCACCTAGCCTAGTCCCAGGGCAAACTCCTCTCACTAAGAGTAGATCACATTCCTGGGCTTCTCATTATGGGGCAGATATCCTGTTGAGGCCCGGGGTATGGAGAGCTCTTGGCCAGGCTCAGGTGGTATCCCTCTGGTACTGTCTGACTCATCCTGCTACACTGGGGCTGGATGCAATGGTACAGACATGGGCGAGGCTTCGTCTGTATGCTTTTCCCCAATTGCTCTGCTCCCAGGAGTTCTGGAGAGAGCGCACCAGGACAGAGTTTAGCTGCTCTTAGTTGCCCTGTTCTGGCCAGGGCTGAGTATGGTTCTCAGTCCTGATTTCCCTCCTCGATGGCTCTCCATGGAGATTCCTGTCAAGAGAGACCTCCTCTCATAGGTGGAGGGCATGATGTATTCCACCCTGCCCGTAGCTGTGGAGTTATAGATGTGGCCCCTGAGGAGCCACAGCTTGTAGCTTCTAATCTCTCAACTGAGGTTGGTAGTTACATCTGTGGTGTGCTGAGACTGAGAGAAGCTTATTTTTAGTGTTGGATTAGGATGCTGTTCTAAAGCCTAGATTCCTCTGATCTCCCCTCTCTTTGGGGATCAAAACTCGCTCCTTCTAAAGTTGGCCTTTGGGCGGGATGTCTCTGCCTACTTGTCAGGTGCCTACCTGCATTTTGCGCCACTCCTTGCTACTTTCTCTCGCTTTAGCTGTGCTCTTTCAGACTAGGCAGGGACTTTTCAGGTGTTGTGGGCATTCTTGTTCCTGAAGCATTTTGATGCATCTCGAGTTCCTGAAGGGGAACATCTTAAGGTTACGCATGTAACCATGGTTCCCCGAAGGGAATGAGATGCTGCACTTTAGGGGCATATTACAGGCATCCCTTCCAGTGCTCCCTTCATTCCTAGAAGCTGATGCTGATTCCACTGCATGTGCTTTTAAGCTTCCTGGTCGTTATATCACCCCGCCCATGACATCTCGCCCTTCCAGTGGTCTGATTAGTCTGATAGTTCATGTGTGTGAGTTTGTGTGTGTGTGTGTGTGTTTGTGAGAGTATGTGTGTGCTGATATATATGGCTTTGAGGACGCAAATGTGTATAATGACATGGTTACTACAACTTAAACATGGTTTATGAGGACACTTCCGGTAAAAAAAAAAAATACAAAGCAGAGTTTTATGAAATTCAAAAATCGGCATTAGTTTTCTGTGAGGGTTAGGGTTAGGTGTAGGGTTGGTGTAGGGCAATAGAAATTAGAATATACAGTTTGTACAGCATAAAAACCATTACGCCTATGGAGTGTGTGTGTGTGTGTGTGTGCGTGCGTGCGAGCGAGTGAGTGTGTGAGCGTGTGTGTTGTGTGCATAAGTGTGTGGACGGTCAGAGACAGTGTGAAGCGTCTCAAAGGATGTCTGGAGAGTTGCAGCGCTCATGTTTAATGCGTCTGACTGTAAACACATCACAGCTCACAGATGCTGCTGATGGCATAAATATGAATGACTGTCTTAAGAGCAGATATGTAAAGACATATCAGATGTCTGCATGCATTCTGGGTGGTCTTCTCGAGCCACTGGTGTCTGTGTGAATACAGTAGGTCAGTTCTGACCAGAATAACAATCCTCTTCTCAAACGGGACAGGCAGAGGGCAGACACAGGTGACAGGACTAATGCACACGTTACTATTCCTCCAGATGTCTCATATTGAGACCCACGGCTCAAACACCAGATCAAGAGCTGCATCGTGACGGGCTCATTCCCGAAAGGATGTCTGAGGGACTCTTGTTGAAAAAGAGGATCTGTGATGTATTTTTCTGCTAAATAAGTTACATGTAACAATAAGTCAGTAAGTTGTTAAAAGGAAAAAAACACACACACACACACACACACACACACAAAGATGAGCCACATCTGTGAATAAGTCCTTCATGCTATTACATTCAGAAATAATGTTGTTAAACAAAACAAAAGGTTTTTTATAAATGTATTTCATGTATTTTATTTACAGCATGTTTTGTGTGATTGATGTTTATTTGCTTAGTGTAAGTTTCAGTATGTTTCAAACAATAAAAACATGATATATTCTGGAAAAATACAGTTAAACAATGACAGGAAGGGAGGATTACTGTGGTCTGTTTGTGTCATTTCTGTTTTAGGATTGGATGGGATAGCTCTAAATCAATCATTAAAGTGCAGCAAACCTAGCTTTAGTTACATTCCTCAAAACCATGAATGAATGTAAAAAGAAATAAAAATAAAAGAAATAAAAAATAAAATAAATAAATAAATAAAATAAACGGCAGTCACAGACATTCCTATCCAGATTAGATTTCCCAGAGGAGAAAAACTGCAGATTTGATTTCTGGTTTTTACAAGTTCTCTGAGAGATGTCTTTGAAACAAATGGATCTCCAGGGAAAACTAGTCCAGTCCAAAAAGTTCAAAGTCAAGTAGGAGCACGGAGGACACTTCTGCTGATTTATACACACAGACCAACACAATAGACATAACTGAGGGAAACACACAGTCACGAGAGTGAGATTAGTTAAATAATGAATGTCGTTAAGCTTGAAACCAATGAAAGCAGGTGAGACGAAACACAGTGTGACGGATAAATAGACACAACTCAACACAGCATCTACAGAAGAACTGGACTATCTGTGCATATGAGAGCACAACTTGACAGAAACACCTGCAATCACACACATAATAGAGCCCTAACTAGTCCTCATGAAGATCAGTCATCAAACAGCATCTGAACGGAATAGTTCACTCAGAAAGATCATTCTGTCATCATGCACTCTGTCTCGTGTCGCTCAGACCTGTGTGACCTTCAGAAAACTTTTCAGAAACCTTGGGAACCAAACAACTCTGGACCCCATTGACTGTCACTGTATTGACAAGAACACTGCAACATTTCTTAAATGATCTTCTGTTTTGTGCAAGAAAGTCACACAGGTTTGACATGAGGGCAAGTAAATAATCAGAGAATCAAGAAACATGATATAAAACAGACTGCATCAGAAAAACCATTAAAACAAACATTCATTAATTCAGTCAGTCAGACAGCGCTGAGTGTCATACTGGCATAGAGCAGATCTGAGGGACTGAAGGTGATTAACAGTGTGAGGAATTGCCAAACAATGAGAATGACCACAGAATGAGACTCTGTGCATTCTGAACACAAACACACTTCATCTGTGAGTGACACTACAGCAGCATTTCAACCCCAGCATGGAGAGCAGAAGAGCGTTACCTGTGTCCGGGAGGTCAGGGGTCAGAGGTCATCTTCAGGACGCACAGCGTGGAAATACAGCTACACAGTAAGATGGGGAGGAGGACAGTGTTCGGAGGGGTCGGGACAAAAGACGGAGGGAGGGGAGAGACGGACAGATCTGTTTCCTCACTAAAGAAAAGAATGGAAAACGGAATGAACCATACCTTGGCTGTTTAACGTCAGGTGCGCCAGACCTTGAAGGAAAGAACAGAAAAAAAAGAAAGAAATGAAAAAAGAAGGTCATAAAAAGGCACGGGAAGAAAGCAAGCATTGTCACAAGGTTGGACTGCAGTTTGTGACAGACATCCCGGGGCACGCTCGGATGTCAAAGACAAAGAAAAGAAAGAAGAGAGAGAAAATTAAGGCTGAAAAAACAAACGAACGAACGGACAAACGAGTGAACGCTTCTTGAGTGAGGGGGGGATTGGAAAAAAAAGCATTTCATTCAGTGCAACCCCCGAAGGCCATTGCTCGCTCAAATGCTTTTTTCCCCTCAGGTCTTATGGAAACACACACACACACACACACACACACACACACAACTGTTTGGCAGAGTTCCAGAGCGTCTCATCTAGAGCACTGGACGGGACAGCACACTTCTGTCAGAACACAAACATCTACACCAGCTCCTCATCCACGTGAGACTGTTATCAGACAGAAATAAAGACCTCAGCTGCTCATCTACTACACAAACTACTGAAGACGTTTACATATACAAGTGAACTGCATCGAAATTCTGGATTTCTCTTTCTATCACTCCATAAATCAGACAATAAGGTCAACAGACGGAAAACAGACACATTTTTAACATGTTTTTAGGAGAGAAAATGTTGTATAAATCAGTGTGAATGAAATATGAACAAACCCTTAGAAAACTGGACGCTTGGTGTTTGTAAGAGCTAGAATAGATATAAACTTTTAAAGATATGGATTAAAACTGATATTTCCAGATAGATAAATTGCAATAAAATAAACACTTAAATGTTTATCTTGGATTTTTTTTTCTGCAGTGTAGTCTGTAAAATAGGAAAAACACATTGTGAACTGTCCAAACTCTTGCAATTGACCAGCGCGTTATTGCCTAAAGTGTCTTGCCTTAAGCAGAAACTACAATAACCATCTAAAAACTCACAGTTAGGACTGTACCGATGCAAACATGGCAGCGCAAGACTTACATCAGGGTTTGCTCAAGTGCCGACTCACCTAGAAATAAACTGAAATGTGATCATATGTTTTCACGTCACAGACATTGTCCATGTTGACAGCCACCAAATTTCTAGCAAGTAACAGATCAAATTTGCACTGATAAAATGGAGGATTTGACTGGACATCAACAACAAATCATGCAGAAGTGTCTTCTACACTCTTTGAAAGGCTACACAACACAAGCTGTATGAAGCCTGCACATTATTATCCCCAGTGTGTGAGCCACCTCATGATCTGTGTGATTCCAGCAAACTGGAGATGAAGATAATACAACCTCTTCTCAAACAAGAGGGTTTTACATCCTACACCTACAGAGGCACAAGACCAAACACACACACACACACACACACTCGTCTGAAACATTCTGTTCGACACACTCACTGCTTTATCATTCACCCAAACACCACTATCTCAAGTTGCCCACAAACCCTCGACTCAAGCCAACCGTCAAAGGCAGCATACGGACAGAATTAGCTGCAAGAACACGGCATGTGCTGAAATGCAGCGATTTCATCCCGTACATCAAGAAGCTGGTGAAGCTCTTTTCTCTTTTAGCAGAACGGTGCTAATGGACGACACGATCTGAAGAGCCCAGGCTAAAAACACCCGTCCAACCGTTACCTGGTGCGTTTAGATCAGAGACGCTAACTGAACTTAGCACAGGTGTGTAATTCTGATCAAAAGTCTGCAGAACTTCCTCTTCCTGTACTAATCTCACAACCTGCCACTTCCTGCAGGATTCTCCGTGTGTCTGCAGGATTCAGACTGTACGAGTCGACTCCTTTGATTCACAAGTGTGTGTCTCAACTGAACTGTCCACGTCACACAGGAAGCTGAATTAAACTCTATTCACACAGGATTATCTGGGGACCTCACCCCACACATCTGAATTTCATGCGGTGCATTCACATGGGATAGGAGAAGCCTGTGATTTTATTCAAATGTATTGAATTATCTCCTGGTCACCCAGATGTCAAGGCTTTGAGAGTCCCGTTCTGTGGTCCGTTAGATGGATTTATAAAAAAAGAAACTAATATAGTCTCATGCGCCGTGGCAATTTAATTTCAACAGGTTAAAATAAGATCTTAATGTTAAAATAAGAAGCTTTATGCGTGATTTATTTGTAACACATTGACCTCAAAATGTTTTCAGCTTTTTCTGTCTGCAAATTGTATGGTGTAGGGATATGACAGCACCCAAAATACTGTCCAACACTCCAGCAGCTCCTTTCTTCCCGAAAGATGGGTAAAAAGGTGCACAGCAAACAAAAACCTAAAACCACCAAAAGCTAGCCAAATCACAGAGATCTCGATTCGCACGGGACTAATATTATCACAGGGCCTATTATTGTAGGTCATTTGCTGGGGAATTTTTACTTTACAAATTACAGACATGGCCAATTAGCATGAGATTAATATCATAGACAACCTCTGCAATTATTACAAATGACTGGAGGTCACCAGGTAACACTGTCTGTCCGTCCCAATAATGCAAGGCTTTTCATCGTTCAATTCAGAATTGATTAACTCCGCAATCTGAGTTTTACCAAACAAACTGCTTTCTTTTGTAGTGAAAATCATCATATGAATTTCAAATCGTGTTGAATTTGCTTTACAGTCTTACTGAAATTGTTTGATTTGTCAAAGTTGGAAATACAATCTGAATGATGCACAGCCCTGATGAGTCAGTTCAACCCAAAACTCTTTATTTGTCATCACGCAGGACAATCGAGCAGAGCCAAGCAGGTCTAGAAGCACATTCAGATGAGTAAAGGATGGAACGATATCTGTTTGTGGATATTTAATTACATCACATCTCGTCTTCGATTAGTTTTGAACTTAATGAGCAACAACAGAGACGAAATCAGTCTGCAGTGCATGTTGAGCAAATCGCTCTGAGAAACAAGAGCGAGGAGAATAGTTTGTAGGTGGAAACGCAGATCTTCAACGTTTCCATCTCTGGTTTTTTCAGCTGTGTTTGGGAGCGTGTGGTTGACGTCCTCACAGATAATGAGATGCAGCATCCAGAGCTTCCTCTTCACACAACATCACTGTGCTGACCTTCTCTGTCTTGTCCTCTCTTTCCTGATTTGAATTATTTTACATATACCTGTAACTGCAGCATTTTGGTTTCTCTGCTCTCCTCTCCACACTCTGCTGCTTGTTACCAGAGAAGCTTCTTTCTGTCAGCAGTTCTACTGAGATTCAGCTCTGTTCAGGACACCACCCGAAACACACCTAACCATATAGTCATGTGTAGTTAGGATAACCGAAAACAATTAGGTACGGGTTGAATAAAAAATGTTTTGTTAAGTGGTAGAGGATTGTGGTGTTGATTTGCAATGTAAAGCTGAAGGAAAGCCAAACGCTGCATGAGTTTCGGATGTCTATGATCTAAAGTGCATTATAAGATTGTGGGTGGGTTGGGTGTAAAAACCTTAGATAACATCCCTCAGCATTCAGAAGAAACTCTACGCAGAACATGTTACCTAGAATCCTCTTTTGGCCCAAAAGGACGCAAGAGAGAGAGGAAAATAATGCAGCAATGACAGCATATGGAAATATTGCTGTCAAACCACTGAGAAAGAGAGCAGTAAAGTAACGCAACTTAGACGAGCTCAGCCAGAAAGTAGAGCAGAGAAAACAATTACAGTAAGTATGAATTATGAATTAGACTCACATGGAGGACGTGTCGATTATACTCTCAAATCAGCATCAGTCCTCCTACAGCTGGTGACTCAGAGAGGACAGGTGGGTGTGAGGACAGGAGCAGCACTTTACAAATCACAGAAGAACTAAAAGAGCTCTTCCCTCCATTAGAGCAGAATTTAATTAATTTGAAAAAGTTATGATATAAATAACTATCTCTAAAAGGTCAACCTCACACATAAGTGATGCAGGAGGATGGAGAGCTGTGAAGACACATCCTGTATGAGACGACACACACGCACACTCACACACACACACACACACACACACACACACACACTCACACACTCACACACACACACACATGCAGACGCACACACACACTCACACACTCACACACTCACACACACACACACACATGCAGACGCACACACACACTCACACACTCACACACACACACACACACACACACACACACACACTCACACGCACACACACACAGACACACACACACACACACACACACACGCACACACACACACACACACACACACACACACACACACACACACACTCACACGCACACACACACACACACATGCAGACGCACACACACACTCAAACACACACACACGCACAGACACACACACAGACACACACACACACATGCAGACGCACACACACACACACACTCACACACGCACACACACACACACGCACACACACACACACTCACACGCACACACACACACACACACACACACACTGATCTCAAGGAACAGAGCCAGCTGTAACAGGATCTGAGGAGGCTGCCGTCTGATTGGCCATATGGGAGCGTGTGGAAAATGCGGTGGCCAACAGCGACACGGGAGTCCCATCGCTTTCACACGTCTCACAGAAACACAGCGGTCCAGAATCCACAGCCAAATCAGACGCCCGCATCACTGCCATCAACAGATTACCAAACCCAGCCATGTGCTGCTCAGTCAACAGACTAATAATAGAGCGGAAGAGACTTCCACATCCCTCTCTCTCACACACGCATTCATGACTGCGCCATATTATTATTATTATTATTATTATTCATACTGCAGTGGAGCTCTAGCATCCTGCCAATAATTAAGACAACAATTCACAAAGCGGGCTTCAGCACACCGAGCATCTGATTGGCGACTGATTGAGTGACAGATGGAGAAAGGCTTATCATTTTGTCATTAAGGAGGATGTGCTTGGAAACTCAAACGTGTCCTGCAGCTGCAGACTGTCTGAAGAGCACACAAACTAGTACAGAGACTGAGAGACTGATTTCACCTGGACCACAAATCATTTAACATTAAAGGGGGGGTGAAATGCTATTTCATGCATACTGAGTTTTTTACACTGTTAAAGAGTTGGATTCCCATGCTAAACATGGACAAAGTTTCAAAAATTAAGTTGTACGTTTGAAGGAGTATTTCTGTTCCAAAAAAACCTCTTCCAGTTTGTCACAAGTTTCGGAAAGTTTTTTTCGAGTATGGCTCTGTGTGACGTTAGATGGAGCGGAATTTCCTTATATGGGTCCTGAGGCACTTCTGCCGGAAGAGCGCGCTCCCGTATAGCAGAGCACTGAGAGCACAACAGACTTCACTGATCAGAGCCAGAGCGTCACCAAATGTCACAAAAGAAGTGTGTTTTTGGTTGCCAGGGCAAGACAACCCTGCACAGATTACCAAAAGAGAAACAGCATTAAGGGACCAGTGGATGGAGTTTATTTTTACAGAGCATCAACGGAGTTGTGCAAGTGTTTGTGTTTGTTCCCTGCATTTCGAAGATGCTTGTTTTACAAACAAGGCCCAGTTTGACGACGGGTTTGCACATCGTTTATTTCTTAAGGATAATGCAGTCCCAACGAAAAAGGGTCACGATCGTGTGTTGGAACCGCAGGCGGTGAGTAAAACTGCTTCAAATATCTCTGTGTTGTTAACTTAGCTATCGGCGCGTAAGCACATCAAGTAAACAACATGCGATGTTGTCATCAAACTGCACTTTCCACATGTACAGCTCAAAACAAAAAAACAAAAAAGTTGCTATACGTCAAATATATATATATTTTTAGCAGTTTTCACAAGTCAGTTGAAATGAGTAGAACAGACATGTGTTCGTACATAACTTTCGATATTTATTGCACGTCAAAAGACAGCAAGAGTTTTATCCTGCACTTCAAGTATTATCTTTGTAAGAAGAGTGTTTTTGGCCACTAGCTTTGTAGATGCGTGTCAAACATTACATGTACACATTACATGCATGTTCTTGCCTTTGACCACAATGAATTTGAAGTAGCGCTTATATCTCCTACTTGAAATTGCCAACTTTTCATCGGATTGCTCCTGACTCGCCATTTCTGCTGCTGCTGCAAATCTGTGCTGTTGTGTGTGTGTGTGTGTGTGTGTGTGTGTGTGTGTGTTTGGCGCCACTGGCGCAGCCGCGTGTGCCGGCATGTGTGTAAAAACACTGGCTCTGATTGGCTACCATGAAACACATGACTCTGCCTTAGCTAATCATAATTGCTTATCTCGTTTTAACCCACCTCCTCACTCGCTGTGTGAGCCAGGGGTGCGTTCTGATTGCATAGTTTACTCCAGTCGGTCGTGTTTTTCAGGGAAAAATCGGTACAGACTATCTTTCTCTTATTAATATAATAAAAATAAAGACTTTTTGGAGTTATGAAGGATGCAGTACTACTCTATATGTACTCAAGATTAACAGGAGATTGAGTGAAAACGAGCATTTCTACCCCCCTTTTATATAATTCACATCAGAGCATTTTCTCACAGAAACAGCATATATACAAATATGCACAGTTTGTAGCAAAACACTGCAAGTGCTCAAATGTCATGGTTTCCAGAGTGAAGGATGAAGGGTGGATCTCTGCCATCATCATGTGACTGGACAGATGTGTGACGCTCCGCCTGATGATTCTCAGCACACACCCATCAGCATGAGCTCAAACTCATGTCCACCGCTGACATACAACACGCCTGACACATTCAATCAGGACATGAGCACGCACACACACACAGGCACCTCGCGCACACACACACACACACACACACACACACACACACACACACACACACACAGGCACCTCGCGCACACACACACACACACACACACACACAGGCACCTCGCGCACACACACACACACACACACACACACACAGGCACCTCGCACACACACACACACACACACACAAAGACAGACAGACACACACACAGGCACCTCGTGCACACACACACACACACACAGGCACCTCGCGCACACAGGCACCTCGCGCGCACACACACACACACACACACACACAAAGACAGACAGACACACACACACACACACACAGGCACCTCGCGCACACACACACACACACACACACACACACACACACACAGGCACCTCGCACACACACACACACACAAAGACAGACAGACACACACACAGGCACCTCGCACATACACACACACACACACAGGCACCTCGCGCACACACACACACACACACAAAGACAGACAGACACACACACAGGCACCTCGTGCACACACACATACACACAGGCACCTCGCGCACGCACACACACACACACACACGCACACAAAGACAGACAGACACACACACACACACACACAGGCACCTCGTGCACACACACACACACACACACACACACACAAAGACAGACACACACACAGACAGACAGACAGACACACACACACACACACAGAGGCACTCGCACACACACACAGACAGACACACACACACACACAGGCACCTCGCGCACACACACACACACAAAGACATACAGACACACACACACACACAGGCACCTCGTGCACACACACACACACACACAAAGACAGACACACACACACACACACAGACAGACAGACACACACACACACACACACACAAAGACAGACACACACACACACACACACACACACAGACAGACAGACAGACACACACACACACACACACACACACACACACAGACAGACAGACACACACACACACACACAGACAGACAGACACACACACACACACACAGTCCCTTCATGCTTCAAACACTCCCTCATCATCTCCATCCCAAAGAAACCCAAAATGACAGGACTAAATGACTACAGTCCTGTGGCTCTAACGTCTGTGTCATGAAGTCTTCTGAAAGACTAGTTTTGGCGTATCTGAAGAACATCACTGGACACCACACTCATCAGCTTCTACATCTGACCTCAGAAGACTGCTGAGAGAATCATCGGTACAACCCTCCCTTCTCTCCAGGAACTGTACTCATCCAGAGTGAGCAGAGGGCTGTTAAAATCACTCTGGACCCCTCACATCCAGCACACTCCCTCTCTGAACTGTGTCCATCTGGTCGACGCTACAGAGCACTGAGCACCAGAACGACCAGACACAGGACCAGTCTCTTCCCTCGGGCAATCATTGATAATAACTGTGAACACACTACACTTTATACATCACCTATTTAACACCATACTTTTTAACATTTCAAATTTGCACACATCATACCTGTACATCATAATTGTCTATATTATATTTAGTTATTGCTTTTTGTACATTGTCTATTTTAATAATAATAATAATTCCTTACATTTATATAGTGTTTTTCTAGACACTCAAAGCGCTTATATAGACAAGGGGCATCTCCTCATCCACCACCAGTGTACAGCATCCACCTGATGATGCTCCAGAACACACACACACACACACACACACACACACACACACACACACACACACACACACACACACACACACACACTCACACACACACAAGCTTACTGGTGGAGAGGAGACAGAGTGATGAAGCCAATCAGCAGATATGGGGATTGTTAGGAGGCATCCTGGGATTTTTAATGACCACAGAGAGTCAGGACCTCAGTCTAACGTCTCATTCGAAGGACTGTGCTTGTTGACAGTATAGTGTCCCCATCACTACACTGGGGCACTAGGACCCACACAGACCACAGGGTGAGCGCCCCCTGCTGGCCTCACTAGCACCTCTTCCAGCAGCACTAGTTTTCTCAGGAGGTCTCCCAGGGTGATATGACTGCCCTATTTTGTATATTTTTATATTATTCTTATTATTATCTGTGTCCTGTCTTGTCGCTGTCGTTCTGTTGCACTGCAGAGCTTCTGTCACTAAAACCATCTCCTCGTACGTGTGAACAGACCTGGAAATAAAGCTCATTCTGATCCTGAAGCTTCTGTCATCATTTCCTTGTCCTCTTGTCATTATAAACTTCCTCCAGCAAACCTGGCAGTTTTATTCCTCTCTATAGTCTGAAGGTCTTTACTGAAGGGTTTGTTCATATTTCTTC
>NW_020526662.1:5000-22500 GCF_003368295.1 Carassius auratus | reverse complement strand
GCTGGTTATATTTGCACACTCTCATTAGACTGGAGTAATGAAGCTCTGAACACTGGCCTCGGCGAGAGGAACCACGCGACGCGACGCGTCCGGTAACGAGGAACTAATGTCCTCACGCAGAGACGCCGAACAAATCTGCTCTGCCCACCAACTTATCCGAAAGCTAAACTCACAATGAATGACAACTTCGAGGAATGCAATCAATAGAGGAAGCGTTCATCGCGCGAGAGCGTTCACACCCGCGAGAGCGCGCGCGCACCGAACCGAGCACATGAATACATCTGTGTGACGAGCAATGAGAGGAGAGCGCGCGCATCATCTGAATACAGCACATCTTCATCTGGAGGAGGGCTTTCAAACCTGTCAATCACAGCGAAGGCGAAGCATTGAATAAAACACTGTCGCTTCATTAAACAGAATGACCTTCAGGGAATACGCCGTGAAGAACGAGTCCCGACTCAAACAGCGTTTTCTTTAACAGAATGCCCTCAACGAAAAGAGATTATTATTTACAAGTAGACGAGCACGATCTCCAGAACAGAGAATATAATAATCAGAAGAAGACACTGCTGTAGTTATCTACAGCTAAACAAACCAAAATACGTGATATAGATAGATAGATAGATAAATTAAATAAACTGATAGTTCATTTTACGTTGCTGGTCCCCATCGGCGTGCACAGTGTTTTTCTGTTTTTCTGTTTTTAAAAAAGAAAAAAAAACCTTATTGATTTATGTATGTATGTATATATATATATATATATATATATATATATATATATATATATATATATTAGGGCTGTGCGATATTGAAGAAAAATGCGATATGCGATATCTTGCTAAATAATGCGATATTCGATATGCGATACGATATTTATTTTTTCTAAAATCAATTAAAATTGTATTAAGAGAAATTATATAACCAAAATTTCAAATTATTTAGGGGAAAGAAATCACTACAACTTTTGAAAGTGAACAACAGCAGTTTTTTTATGTTGCATTAACACAAATTACATTTTAACATTACATTTAAATGTTAAAATTACATTTTAAAAATGTAAACAAACAGAAAATAAAAATATCACTAATACTTTGCTCCACTATATAGTTAGGCCTACATCAACCTGAAAACATGAACATTCAAGTAAACAAAAACACTTGAGAAACAGTGGAGTTACTTCTTTGCTCTCTTTTTGTTTTGTTTTTGCCAAGTCAGATTTTAGCATTCATGCTAAAATTGTTAAAGATTTTTGGACAAGAAAACCAGCATGTCCACTTTGTTTGGTTTCAGGGATGCACGCTGACATGTAACTACATTGCCTGATGTGCTGAAAAGTCTTTCAGATGGTGTGCTAGTGGCAGGCACACAAAGATATTTTTCCGCCAGCTTGCTTAAGTGGGGGAAATTTACCTTGTGAATTCCCCACCATGCCAAAGGGTCCTGCTCACTGTGGATTTTGGGGATCAGAATGTAGCTGTTAAATTCTGCTTCAATGGTTGCATGGTCAGAGGATTCAGAGGGAGATGTGACTGAGGTCTGTAAGAGACTTCCTAAAGACTTCTTCATCCTCTTTGTACTTGTGGCTGTGGCACTTTGACATTGCTCAGCCTCAGCACCTGACACAGCAGCACCCACTGATGATGATGATGATATGGCAACAGCAGGTTGTGCCTCCTAGAAAAAAAAGAAAAGGAAAATAATGATTAGTACCTCCATATTTTATTAATGAGCTCAAATCATTCTTGCTATATAAAATATTCTTACCTTCATTTCTGATTTTATCCTTAAACTAATTTCTTCCCATTGTTCCTTAGGAATGTAGTCTTTTTTGAATCTTGGATCTAAAAAAGTGGCAATGTTCAAGAGAGTTTGGGTTGCAGGATCCTCATATTTTGCCTCCATGTAGCCCAGCACTTTGGTTTTAATTGAGCATGTCAGCTCTGTGTCTTCCTCGTCAGCAGCAAGGGTTTGTGTGTTCAGTAAACGAAGAACTGGAAGTAGATAGGAAATGCTCACGTATTCTTCCCCAGACAAAGCATCTGTAAAATCTTGAAGTGGCTTCAATGCCTTGTTTACGGACTCAAGGACCTCAATGTCCTGCCAAGATGGAACCAGATGTCTTGTACTCCGATTTTCAGAGAGAACTTGTGACAGAGCCCTCTGCTGTTCCAGGATCCTTTCCATCATTTGTTGCTTAGTGCCCCATCGTGTAGGGCACTCTGTGATCAGACCATGTTCTGGCAGGTTAAGCTCTCTCTATGCTTTCTTTAGCGCTTCTTTCTTTTTCCAGCTATGGGAAAAATGTCCCACTAGCTTTTTGCACACTCCTAGAGCACGACTGATGCGTGTGTCACATTTGACTGCATTTTCTGGATAAATAGAAATAAAATAGTTTCAATCGTTTTAATTAAGTTCTGGTTTCATATTTTTTAAACATTAATTTGAATAAATCTTACATCTATAATTTAACGTATAATTCTTTATTAATTTAAATATCATCAACACTAAAATATCTGTGACAGTATACAATAAGATGTGTTTAATAAAGTTATTATATGTTAAGATAACTAATTAAATATTCTGATATAAAAAAGTAAGACTTACCAATAGCAAGGTGCAGTCTGTGCCCGAAGCACTGTAGTCGGGGCCAACCATTTATTTCCGCCGCTTTGATCATATTGGTTGCGTTGTCAGTGGTAAAACACACTAGACGCGCCTCATTCAAATTCCAGCCAGACAAAGCCTCTCGCAGTCCCAGCGCTATGTTTTCCCCACTGTGTTCACTGGGGAAATATGCTGTCTGTAAGCACAGACTTCTCATCTTAAAGGCTTTGTCAATAAAGTGAACCGTTAAACTAATGTACGGCTCTGTTGTCCTACTGGACCAGAGGTCCGTTGTACACGCAAAATGTTCGACATCTCTCAGTTCCAACATGACACGGTCGCGAGTATGCTCGTACATTTGGGGGATAGCAATGCGTGAAAAATAGGTTCGAGAGGGAATGTTGTACCGTTTGTCGATGGTATTCATCAGGTGCAAAAACCCTGGTTTCCCGACTGTGGCGATCGGAACCATATCCTTTGCCAGATAGCGTGTAATGGCCTCGGTTATCTCTCTATGACGGCGGGAACTTACAGGATATGGTGTTATGCTTTCGAAGCTTGATGATATGGATTGTTGCTTGGGTTGGTGAACGAGGGTTGATTCACCTGAGCTTGAAGATTTTTCTGCAGAGCATAGCTGATACAAATCGTTGTGCTTTGCTTTGAGGTGACTGAACAGATTTGAAGTGTTTCCCGTTTTCGTTGCTACACGAGATTTACATGTTTTACATATAACTTCAGTCTGCATGTGGTCATCTCTTTTAAATCCAAAAAACTGCCATATCTTTGAGGTGCTTCTTCGTTTTGGCACTAAATCGTCGGCAGCAGCTGCGGATGTCTCAGGCTGGCTCATTTTATCATATTAGTTTGCTATGAGCGCGTCACTCACTGCGTGCTGGCTTGTTGATGGTCAGACGTCAGAGCAGTGAGCACGCGGGCGCTATGCGCATGCACACACACAACTAACGTCCGCGTGTCGGATGATCTGTGTCGTAAAACTATAAATAGCTTTGTATTACTTTATCATCTATCGCAAATCATTACGATATGCATATCGCGATATGCGAATTTGCGATATTTCGATATTTTCGATATATCGCACAGCCCTAATATATATATATATATATATATATATATATATATATATATATATATATATATATATACTATGTAAGTCAATGGGGACCCGCAACTGGAGGTGAACCATCCCTTTAAATGAGCAAAACTGGCCAAAAATTACCATTTAAAATAATAATAAAATGATACAAATTCTAAATAAGAATAAAAACTACAATAGTATCTCAGTGATAATCAAAATGATAATTATCTAAAAACATATGGGTATACAATAATAGTAATAGTTATAATACAATTTGTGAAAGAAAAATGGCCACAATATTCTGCAGAGAGAGAGAGAGAGAGAGACTGTAGGGACAAACAACAAAAAAAAGAAAGTTGATCAGAAGAAAATTAAACTGCACTGAACCTTGTGAACAAATATTTCAACAATGTTTAACCGACTTTACGAGCCGACAGGGTCAGTGTGCTGTGAAATAGTGCTGCAGCGTCGCCCGGGGAATTATTTAACACGCCGCAGACTTCACACAACACACAGAAAACAGGGAAGCCTTTTCTGAGAAAGAGAAAGAGAAGGAGCCGCTGTGGTGCCTCTGTCCTGAGCATTAGGGTTTACTGCGTCCTCATATTTAATGTTTCTGCATTAGTTTCTGTGTAGAGGTTAATAAAGCCTAACTTTACAGGCAGCATGTTTCATACTTCCCTCTGTTTTAACGGAAGAACAGCGGGCCGCATGCACAGATGCACAGTCCTGATGAACGCCTGACCTTGAGACACGCCCAATGATACGGTCAGAACGACCTCCTGAATACTGCACGCTGATTGGACGGAGCGAGTGTCAATCACAGAGCACTGTCGTCATGGCAACAGGCTGAGCTCAGAGGCTGCACTGCTTCAGCTCTTCATACAGTCGCTCCACAGACGCTGTGTTACAGGAAGAGTGTGTGTTTCACAGCATCAGAGAGACTCACAGCCCTGCTGACCCCTACAGCTCATCTGCCATGTGATCCAGTGTCAGCTGTGTTTCAGTGCAGTGTTGGACACTTCCATCATGTTCTGAGAAAATTAAACACATGCAGCTCCTCTCTATTTAATATCAAGAGAGTAATGATGACCACAGGCCCTTAAAATATGATTTCACTCCTGAATAAGAATCATTTTTCCCTTCCTGAATGATATTAATCATCACAGTCAAACACATTGAGTCTGGGTCACACACACCTCTATTCAAGCGTTTGTGTCAGTGAGATTTGTTATTTTTAAAGAAATGAATGGTTTTATTCATCAAGGACGCACTAAACTGATCAAAAGTGACAGTAAAGACACTTGTAATGTTGCAAAAGATTTCTATTTCAAATAAATGCTGTTCTTTTGAACTTTATATTCGTCTGTGAATCCTGAAAAATAAAATGGATCTCAGTTTCCACAGAAATATTGAGCAGCACAACTGTGTTCAACATTGATAATAATCAGAAATGTTTCTTGAGCAGTAAATCATCATATTATTCTGATTTCTGAAGATCATGTGACACTGAAGACTGGAGGAATGATGCTGAAAATCTCCTCAGATCTGATCACGTGTCTGTTTGAGAGTCTCCAGCACTAAACGTCTGTTCATAAACACAGTGACTCTACAGAACCAGCATGAGCGTGTGCAGCCAATAAACAGCCCGTGTCCTGCGGCGTGTGTGTGTGTGTGTGTGAGTGTGTGTGTGTGTGTGTGCGTGTGTGTGTGTGCGTGTGTGTGTGTGTGTGAGTGTGTGTGTGAGTGTGTGTGTGAGTGTGTGAGTGTGTGTGTGAGTGTGTGTGTGTGTGCGTGTGTGTGTGTGTGTGTGAGTGTGTGTGTGTGAGTGTGTGTGAGTGTATGTGTGAGTGTGTGTGTGTGTGTGTGTGAGTGTGTGTGTGTGCGTGTGTGTGTGTGCGTGTGTGTGTGAGTGTGTGTGTGTGTGTGAGTGTGTGTGTGAGTGTGTGTGTGTGTGTGAGTGTGTGTGTGAGTGTGTGTGCGTGTGTGTGTGTGTGTGTGAGTGTGTGTGTGAGTGTGTGTGTGTGAGTGTGTGTGAGTGTATGTGTGTGCGTGTGAGTGTTTGTGAGAGAGAGAGTCATCAGATCATGTGTGAGTCCAAGTCAAACCATCTGCTCTGCTTTCACTCGTGGTCTGACGGATCACCTGCGCAGATCAGAGCGAGCGCTCGCTGTGTGTGTTACTGCACTGCTGCTGACTGGACGAGTGCATCCCCCCCCCCACACACACACTCAGACACTCACTCACACACACACACACACACGCACACACACACACACACACACACACTGTGTGCCAGCGGAGCAGAGGCGGAGGCGTTCCTGCAGGAAACAGGATTATCTGGAGCTCTGGAGGGATTCAGCTCCACACAGCACCTTTGTCTCACAGAAAAACCTGCTTACATGCATCTCTGCTGCAGAACTGAGGGACATTAGCAACGGAAGACTCCTTTGAAGTCGTTCTGGCAGAGATTAGGACGGTTTTGTTTCTGGATCCAGTTTGTGTCTCATGAGCATGAGTCTCTCTGAATCTGTCTCTGATGGAGATGGACATTCCTCCTGCACTGAACACACACACACACACACACACACACACTCACCTGACAGCCATACTGAGCTCATTCTCAGTCTGCTCTTAATTACGTTGCCTCCATCACAACCAGGAACATCGCTCCCTAGAAGCTTCCTAATGTCTGTTCCTCTGCAGAGGAGCTGCCAAACTAGAGCTCCAGGAAATACAAATAGCTCTGCTCTAATCTTAAAAGCACTGTTCACTGAAAAATGGACATTCTGTCATCATTTACACACTCAAGTTGTTCCAGACCTGTACATACTTCTTTATTCTCTTGAATACAAATGAAGATATCTGTTGGTAACCCAAAAGTTGATGGTAGCCATTGACTTCAAAAATGGGGTGAAAAATACTATGGAAGTCAATGGCTGCCGGCAACTCTTTGGTTACCATCATTATTCAAATATCTTATTTTATATTCAACAGGAGAGAGAATCTGGAGAGAGGCTGAGTTAATGATGACAGACTTTTACATTTTTCAGTGAACAATTTTTTATTTTTTTTTACTTTCCAAAAGTTACATTTTAAGGCCTTATGATACCATTGAATTTGTTTTCCCAAATTCAGTGTTTTCCTTTTTTTCTGGATTCTGAATTTTAATCTTAATAATTTAATAATCTAATCATTTTAATAATCAAAAAGCATGTCTAATAAATTTAATCCATTAAACTTTAACCATTTAATCATTTATGTTTAAATTTAGTGGGGAAAAAAATCTAAATGATTTGGATTCAATTTTCTGAATTAATATTTTAATAAAATGTATTATCAGTGGAAAACAAATAAAGTTATACATCATTAATAATTCCAATATATTTTTTTAAATGTAACCTAATCAAATAAAAGTGAACAATGAAGACAAAAAGAAGAAAGATTGTGCAATATACCTTTAAAAAAAATCTAAATTGCACGATCATTATTGGTGGCCAAGCACTGACCTTTATAAACGGGTCATCATCATCTTCTTGTGCCCACAGACCCACAGGAGGTCTCAATGTTACCCCCGGAAGTGTGGATTCTCTAACTCAAACCCTCCAGCGCCACCATCTGTCTACATCTTCACTCGTGCGTCTGCTAACAACATCTGAATCGAGAGACTTCATCACAGCTGGAGAAATGAGACTCCACCACAAACACTAAAGCCATTTCAGTCGTTCCCAGCAGCTTCTGTTCTACTCTGATTTATTCTCCACATGCACGTCTGAATGATTTCTTCAGTCAGAACATCTGCTGAACGATGTAAATGTCAGTACGAGAGAAGCACAGACTCACTGGAGTTCTGGTCATCTGGATTCAGACGGCCGCGAGAGCCCGAGGTCAACCAATCGCTCAAAGATGACGTGAAGGAAAACATCAGAGCCAACAACATTTACAGAGAACAACAGGCTGCCAGCAAAGCGTGGCCTCTCACCCAAACAAACGGCCAGCCAATGAATTATTGAGGGCTACCTGGAAAGAGGAAGAGAAGACTGAAAGGATTCGTCTTTGTAAAGCACAAATAGCCACAGCCCTGAATGCCTCACACGCTTATCTTCATCAAAGGGAAAAGCAATAGACGAACAAATGCACATATCAAACAAAACACGTACAGTGAAGAGACCCAGCCTGAGGGAAGCACACCGCGGTAAATGAGACGTATCGCAGTAAATGCAGCTGTTAAACTGAAGCGGCCAGATTCCCTGAAGAGCGGAAACACTTGTGGACGCGTTTGCTGAAACACACGATGCTGGATTTCAGAGATGTTTCTGCAGGTCTTTTATAATGCAGGTTAGTTAGTCCACGGGTTAACTAGCTACCTGACTAGTATGGGAGCGCAGGTCTGATCTGGCCACAGTAACATTACGAAAGTGTTTCTGACCTCAAACTTCCTTTCAGCAGAGGAAACTCAGTTTCATGGTCTGAATCTCTTGGGGAATATTAATGAGATATTAAGCACAGGACTGGTGTGTGTGGGATCTTCTCGCTCCGTGGTCTCATTGTCAGGGCAGGATAGTTTCACCACAAGGTCAGTGAGCTGCTAAATCCAATTAAATCCAATTACCCAGCAGCCCCTGCTCTGAAAGAGCCTTCTATCTGTGAGCGTGTGCATCCCGGCCGGCCGGATGGACGTGTGTGTGATCTCAGCGGCCCGAATCCATCTGAGGTCTCTTCAGTCATGAGAGAACGACCGAATGAAGCGCTGTGGACAGGACACACAGACCTGCTCAGAGAAATAAACCCGACTCAGCTGACCAACACTGTGTGAGTCTGATCCTGGACCAGGAGTCACAGAGACGACCATCTGACCGCTCTGCTGGAGATACTACAGATAAGACAACTCTATCTCATGATAATACAGTTCATGAGATATCTGTTATTAAAAATAAGAACAAAGATGCAAATAAGAAGTCGTCGTGTACAGCAGATCTATCAGCAGCTTAACAATTAATCAAATGTAAAATAAAACAGCATAGTCTTCACTTTATGAATGAAATATATATTGATTCTCGTTAAAGGTGCCATCTGTAATGTTTGGCAAAAAAATCAAGTCATCCTCCACATTCCATACCAGATGGGGGCAGTATGCCTCAATAAAGTGAATTGGTCTACTCTAGAGTAACAAACAAGAAACGGCATAGTCTCTATGCTCCGCCCCTACTTTCACAACAACACTACAGCCATAGCCGAAGCCTAACTGTGTGTTCACACCGCCGGCGTCTAGAGCGTCAAAAATCGTTCTTGCCGCTCTGCTCACGACGCTGCAGAAAGATTTGGGAGCGCTCAGACGCTCTAACGTAGATCGAATGCTTATTTTGTATTTAAAGCGGCCGCAAAGCAAACAAGCTTGTTGATCTCGTGCAGACTAACCACAAGGAGTTATAACCTTAAATATTGTTGTGGACGAAATATTAGGATCCTTTACTTAAAATGAACAATCTCAGACACCTTGGTCCACGTATCACTTTTAATTAATTTTTTTATGTCCCTGTAGGCAAACAGGGACACATCATAGATTAATACAAACGCTAAACAGCAATAATCAACCTGTCCTTTATTCTGCTTGGGAACTAATGTGCCAACTCTCAAGCATTCACCGTGAGACACACGCAATTGACTCTTTTCACATGCTTTCACACCACACATCAATTTTTTCACGCACAGAAAAACCACGAAGCAAAGAGGACACGGAGATCAACAGACTAGACAGAGCAGGTTAGATATGATATAATAACAGGGCTGTGCAAAAAATTGAATGCGATTTTCATGCACCTCTCATCAGTAAAGACGCTCCAAGTCTGTGGTGGTTGTTTTTCATGTCCGCTGGTCACAGCGACCCCAATACAAATAACGTGATATTTAGCCCCTAAAATGCGAATTATACCAAGGCAACCCTGCTATAAAACCTATATTTTAACCCCGGGAAGCAATGTTTTATCGGGGAACCTTCTGGAAGCGAGATTGGGCTAGTTTTGAGAAGCAACTGGTCAGGATTTGTTGTGAAACCTGGCAATCCTGATCTGAACACATGTGGTGGAGATATACTGCTAATAACAGGAGCGTCTTTACTGATGAGATGTACATGAGTAAAGACATCCACAGCCCTATATAATAAATTGGGTAACGTTAAGTTATAGCTAGCTAATTATCAAACGCAGCTACGGTTAGGTTGGCTGGTGGTTATGTTGCCCGCATACCGCCTCCCATGGCCGAAACTGGTATTACGACACCTGTCGGGCCGGGGCTAGTAATGCTAATGCTAATTAAGGTTGATATCTCTGCAGCACTATAACTTGACATTTTTTTAATGACATCATTGCCCTTATTTCTTCTCATTCTTTTGATGCGTGTAGGTCATGTTAGGGATATTTTTACCTCAATTTTTGCATATGGCACCTTTAAAGCTAATAAAGTGATCTAGTCAAGAGCTTTATTAGGCTGCGGTCACTCTAAGACCTAAAGTACGAATCCAGTATGATGATACATGCGTGGTTTTCTCCCATCTGATTACATTCATTCTGCTCATATTCTGTGTCTGGCTATTCAAGTGCAACAAACTGTGCGAGAGAGCAGCATTGATGATACATGGGTTGCACTAAATCCTTTCTGAAGTATTATTATTACGCTCAATTAGTAATTTGCTCCATCTCTCTCTTTTATTAAGCAACTGAGACCTGGAGGCAGATTTTCTTCCATGCCTCTTCTATTTGTGCATGACATAGTCTTATCCAATTAAAATTGATTTCTTGAATTCACTGTACCAAAGTAAGGTTAGCAAAACCTCTTGATCCTCTATGGGATCATTGCCATCAGGCCACTGAAGATCTGATACATATGTTTTAGGTCTGTCCATATATAACTTTGCATAATTATGTATTGAGTACCATAATTCAAGTTCAAGTCTGCTTTATTGTCAGTTCTTCCACATGTACAGTGCATACATACAGAGAATCAAAATTGCGTTACTCTCAGCCCCCGGTGCACACAGATAACATTAACATTAAAGCCTAAAAATCTAGATCAAAATATAAAATTTAGATACAACTATACAATAAGGGAATGTTATAAAATACATATAATAAAATTAAAAATAAAATTAAATAAAGCAGCGCAAGACAAAAGGCAGATAGAGAGCAAATCAATGAAGTGCACAAAAGCTTAACTCTGATTAAAGTGCCGAAGGGCTCCTGTCCTGGAGTCTCCGCAGTCTCCTCCCTGATGGCAGCAGACTGAAGCTGTGTGACGGGTGAGTGGGATCACCTGTGAGTTTAACTGTAAAAATGTGCTTCTGCCGACATCGAGCAGAAACTCACGACTGTATGTGCGCTTACAGACAGGTAGACGCGATGACGACGTACAAAAACACTGCGACTCACAAGACATAAAACACGAAAATACTGTTCTGTCGGGAAATAGAGAAGCCGCTGCGTGTCGACGCGCCACCATCTAAATTAATTATATAAATGATACAGAAAAATCTCTATTGATACACTCTTTAAATTGTAGCCATGATATGTACAGTACATCATTTTTTTAACTGGAAAAATTACTTTTGACCAATTACTATTTTTCCTGCTTTGACGCAATCAGTATTGTATAAAACGCTATGAATTTGACTTAACTTGATAAACCCTCTGGCTATAGCAGACCTCCATATGGTGGACATTAATCACACTTTAAATGGTCAGTGTGTGAATCTGTGTGTAAAATGACATCATCTGTCCAGCTCAATCACACACTGACCCTTCAGAATATCGACACAGCTTCGACCTGCACAAGAGACGCACTGAACAAGACAGAAACAGCAGTGAAGAATGAAAACACACGTGAGCGCAGAACAGACCGACGGCTCGGGCTCATCCAAACATTGCTGTTATTTCTAGATGCTCTAAATGAAGGAAGGTTTCTCGCATACGAACATCTGGATTGCTGTAAATCTTGTTAATTTCTCTTCATTTTAATGGTCAACGTGTCTCACGTCTCGAACTCAGCATCTGTTGCCTTGTGGAGGAGCAGAAGTTACGGATGTCTGTTACCGTCCGACTGAAGCACATGTGTGTTACAGATCTCAGTCTCCATCACAATCCACATGAAAAACACCAGCAAGAGCGTGTGTGTGTGTGTGTGTGCGCGCACGCATGGGGGATTTTACATGCGTGCATGTGATTTCATGCGCTTACATCTGTCACAGCACAGGAATGTTTCTCTGGCCAGAATGTGTGTGTTTGAGTGTGTGTGGTTTTGCTCTTATCACTCTCTGCCAGACCTGCTCAGCGCAAAAACACTCGTCTGCCCGCAGGCCGTCCATCACACATGCCTGGTGAAATGTCAGCGAGAGAGAGAGAGAAACAGCTTCTTATCACACCGTCACTCACCTGCACCAAACACAAGGCATGCTGGGAAACCAAACCTTTTCTCTCTCTATCAGTCTATTCTTCTGCTGGAGTCAAGCTGTTTTAATGCTGTAGAAACGTGACCGTCCTCAGTAATTTCAGCTATACATCACATCGATGGCAGCAATGCATTCTGGGAAATCTGTCTCTGATAAAGTTTCGAATCTCTCTGAATTTCAATTCAGTTTAAATACTTTCTTTTTTAGTTAACTTGAGTGATTTTAACTTCTGCTTTAAGATGGTAAGTGATCAGAAATATTTTTTTTAGGCTGTAAAGTTATTTTTTGCATGTTTAATGGCACAGTCAGAGTGGCACAAGATACTCATTATATTTGTTTTCATTTGCCTTCAATCTGCACATTATTAAGAGAAAAACACTGCAGGATGTATCATAACACTTTTTAATAAAAAAAAAAGGATTCAAACTAATTAAAACTATTATTAGTATTTTTTCCCCATCAAATTATATGATTAATCCGGGGGAAAAATCAACAGATAAATCGATTATTAAACTAACTGCATTAGAAACTGAGAGAAACTGAGCACAGGAGACCAGCTTCTGTGTGACATGTTCATGTCCAAACACAACTTTATTGAGAATTCATTTGTGGATCATAGCCTGCACATTTGTGGATCGCTCGCTGTGCATTAGTGGATTTTGAAACATTTCTAGCATTAAGTCGCTGACAGTCCACAAATCTACTCAAGCCAATCAGATAACAGCCAACTTCACTGACCAATCACGTTTTGCTTTACAATCAGGGCGGTCTCGTCCTGAAATAACTTCATTCATAAGCTGCTTGCCACTTCTAATGCTGTGTCCTTCGAAGGACGCTCCGCTAGGGTTACATGATTAATCAAATGTGCTTGTCATGAGCAACTTGCAAGTAAAGCTGGTTCTGTGATTAGTAGTAAATCTCTTTTCAGATAGAGGAGCATTCACTACACAAACTTGATGCTCCAGATATATTCAGCCCTCAATTTAATAAATTCATAAATACAACAACTTTTGCCCTCAGACCACTTAAATTAATCTCTCTAGTGATATTGTTAGTTTAAGTTCACATATTTTAAGAAAGACTCCTGATTTTTAACACTTGTTTCACTAGCTATTTGAGTAAATTAAAATATAATACTTGCATTTATAAATGCATTCATCAGTCACCACAGAACTACAGTATCAACCACTATTTTGTTTGAATAAATATCCCATTGTCTCCGGCATGCTACTGCAATGAATTCTGGGATAGGGTACACCACGAAGGATCCATCTGTTGTATCCTTCATTACGCTTTCGAAATGCAGCGACGCAATCGTCCTTCATATCCGGCCTTGGTAGGCTCAAATAGGAAATATAACGCCGTAAAATATGATACAGTAAAAGATGTTTATGATTAGACTGCGTATCAAGCCAAGCCACAGTATATTTACATGCCTTGTAAAATGCCAGAGAAACATCGCTTTAATAACGGCTTTGGAAACAATGCTGTACTGGATAGAAACACGTTATGGACAGTGTAGAATATTGCAAGTCATACTTGTTTAATTATTATTATTTTTTTTATTTTTTTTGAATACATATTTAGACAAAATTACACTACATTTTTAAATGAGAAGTTCAAAAGTTAATAACTTAGGCCTACATCTCACTCCAAGCTGATCTTAAATGTTAACAACCCTGCCATAATTGATATTATACATGTTATTATGCCCTATATTTGTTCTCACGGTTGTGCTCTAGAACAGCGGTCCCCAACCTTTTTAGCGCCAAGGACCGGTTTAATGTCAGACAATATTTTCAATATGTTTTTTTTTTTTTTTTTTGTAAATCTCTTTATATTTATTTGTGAATCAGAATCTATATATTTGGAATAATGCAACAATTCTACACCCATATGTGTGTGTGTGTGTGTGTGTGTGAGAGAGTGAGTGTGTGTGTGTGTGTGTGTGTGTGTGTGTGAGAGAGTGAGTGTGTGCGTGTGTGTGTGTGTGTGTGTGTGTGAGAGAGTGAGTGTGTGCGTGTGTGTGTGTGTGTGTGTGTGAGAGAGTGAGTGTGTGCGTGTGTGTGTGTGTGTTTGCGTGCGTGTGTGTGTGTATGTGTGTGTGTGTGTGTGTGTGTGTGTGTGTGTGTGTGTGTGTGTGTGTGTGTGTGTGTGTGCGTGTTTGTGTGGGTGTGTGTGTGTGTTTGTGTTTGTTTGTGTGTGTGTGTGTGTGTGTATCATATCAGGACACAACTCTGTATAATGACATGGGTATAACACAGGTATTACAAGGAGAGGGTGACTTATGAGCACATAACCCATGTCCCCATTTTTCAAAACACTTATAAATCATACAGAATGAGTTTTTTTGAGAAAGTAAAAATGCACAAAGTTTCCTGTGAGGGTTAGGGTTAGGTGTAGGGTTGGTGAAGGGGGATAGAATATACAGTTTCTACAGAATAAAAACCATTACACCTATGGGATGAACACACTTTACACAAAAACAAACGTGTGTGTATGTGTGTGTGTGTGTGTGTGTGTGTGTGCGTGTGAGTGTCTGTGTGTGTGAGTGAGTGTGAGTGTGTATGTGAGTGTGAGAGTGTGTGTGTGTGTGTGTGTGTGAGTGAGTGTGAGTGTGTATGTGAGTGTGAGAGTGTGTGTGTGAGTGTGTGTGTGTGTGTGTGAGTGTGTGTGTGTGTGTGTGCGTGTGTGTGTGTGTGTGTGCGTGTGAGTGTCTGTGTGTGTGTGCGTGTGAGTGTGTGTCTGTGTGTGTGTGTGTGCGTGTGTGTGTGTGTGTGCGTGTGTGTGTGTGCGTGTGTGTGTGAGTGTGCGTGTGAGTGTGTGTGTGTGTGTGTGTGTGTGTGTGTGCGTGTGTGTGAGTGTGTGTGCGTGTGTGTGTGTGTGTGTGTGTGCGTGCGTGTGTGTGTGTTGTTCACGAGAGGCAGATGTTCAGTGGTTCTTCAGTGGTTCCAGGACTGAAGGACTGAAGGAGGCTCATGAGGGTTTGGAGAGCTCTGCTTCCTCTCATTCAAATGTGCAGCTGTGACTCACAGAGATTCAGACCAAGCCTGATATCACACTAGAAACACATGTGAACACAAGACAAAGATCCCTTCATGAGCGTCAGTGGAGAGAGAGACGGAGACACAGACACACTTCTGTCATATGCACATAAACTGAAATCAGCTCTGATAAACTACTACTAAATAGTGAAGAAACGTAATCTCCTGTTTGAAGTTGCTTTGCAATGATTAGTATCGTGAAAAGCGTTATACAAATAAACCTGTATTGAATTGAACTGAGATGATAATGATCACCATCATACAAAAGTTAATTTATACTCATTTATGCTCTACACACACATTCATTAAGATCATCCATAACACACGCTTATATTCCAGACACGTGGCTCTGAATGCAGGAGACACTCTTATCATCATTATGAGCTGCTTTTGTACTTCAGTTTCATTCGTTTCTCTGGTTTGGACTGGGAAGGTTGTGATTTCTGTCTTACACTCCAGCGGAGCAAACGGTCCAGACGCATTGGTTTTTGATCGTGAATCATCTCGTCCATCATTCAGGTGTTGCTCTCGATGATGTGACGGGTGAATACACAGGTGAGAGAAGCACCGGTGGAGATTCCTGTGTGTGTCGCTTCAGAAGAAAGATCTGGAGTCGTGGAGAGTGTGTGAGGCGGCTGTCTTTGATAAGACTCAGAGTCGTGTTGATCTGAAGCCCAGTGTGTGTGTCACGGTTTACACACTTCAGTCCTGATCTCGCCAGACCGTGAACACGTCAGAAATAAACTCCACAGATGAACGGCTGATCCATCGGTTAACAGAGGATAACTGAACATGGAGCTACTGCTGATGCTTTATTTCATTATAATGATAGCTGTATTTCTGCTGCAGTCAAAGTCTTTAGATTCATGTTTATTTTGAATCGGTGAGATCCAGAGTTTCTGGTTGAATGTGTGTGTGTTTTCCAGGTTTAGCTCATGTCCGTGCGCTGAAGTGAATCATTGATGGAGTTTCTCAGTATTATTGATCTCTGCTCAGGAAACGCAGCAGTGTTTCTGAGGTCACTTCCTCCCACACGCGTGTCATGGTGCATCTGTCGGTTCATGTTCCTGTACGGAGGACACCGCTGCAACATCAGCTTTAGATCAGCTTTACACAGAGCTGCTGTGTTTCTGAATAAAGCTCAGATCAGAAACTCATTCTCAGAGTCCGCTGGAAGGTTTCTGCTGGTTCTGATCTGGATTATGAGTGATTCATTCAGTCAGGGACTCAGAGTGTGGGCGAGAGACACTCGAAGCACCTGATCAATCACCAGAGAGAGAGAGAGTCATTTCTTATGTCCTTCTCTAATTGCTCATGAAAAACATTTTATTCTGTACTTGCATAAGTGCTTTGTTTTTTTAGCACAATCCGATCCAGATTCATATCCCAGTCTTATTATATTGTAATTGTATTACATGAATCTTTTTGAATATGTGTATAAGTGCAGATGTTGTGCTGTGTCTCTGATCAGGTTTCCTGAGGTTTTCAGCTGATTGTGTGTGTGTGTGTGTGTGTGTGTTGTATTCTGGTGCTGCTGTATCCAGCACACATCTCTCTGCAGTGGTGTGGAATCATGGGAAGTGTTTCTCAGGGAGCAGATGGTTGAGTGTGTGTGATGCCGTCAGACGCCACAGAACATGTCTGTGTCTTGTCCCTGTGTTTGGGAAATGAAAGCGAAGCTCAATTATGTGTTTAACACACTTACAGACTGGTAAACGTTCAGTCAAACGTCACCGTGTAGCCGCTCCGCTTTAGTGTGAATGCGGTGAAGATTCATGTGACGTGTGCAGCAGGAAAACATCAGCGTTTCTGTAATAAACACAGATCTGACACACACATAACTGTCCCATAATACACGAGTCTGAACAAACACTGACATACAGGTTTAAAACATGTCTGAGACTTACTAGACAAAATAATCATCATTAGTCTGTGTGTGTGTGTGTGTCTGTGTGTGTGTGTGTGTGTGTGTGTGTCTGTGTGTGTGTGTGTGTGTGTGTCTGTGTGAGTGAGTGTGTGTGTGTGTCTGTATGTGTGTGTGTGTGTGTGTGTGTGTGTGTGTGTCTGTGTGTGTGTGTGTGTGTGTGTGTGTGTCTGTGTGAGTGAGTGTGTGTGTGTGTCTGTGTGTGTGTGTGTGTGCGTGTGTGTGTGTGAGTGAGTGTGTGTTTGTCTGTGTGTGTGTGTGTGTGTGAGTGTGTGTGTGTGTGTCTGTGTGAGTGTGTGTTTGTCTGTGTGTGTGTGTCTGTGTGAGTGTGTGTGTGTGTGTGTGTGTGTGTGTGTGTGCGTGTGTGAGTGAGTGTGTGTTTGTCTGTG
>NW_020526661.1:0-14753 GCF_003368295.1 Carassius auratus | reverse complement strand
ATGAAGAAAAACCATTGAGGAACTTAAATTGCGAACGGATTTTTGGTTAGCTTGAACGGTTTTGTCGTGGTGTGAATTTTTTGAAATGACAGTAAAAAGGGAAACATTAATTGTCTTGTATGTTTAAATTGCAGCTTCCAAACACTTCAAAGCATTTTTTTATACAAAGATCAAATCATTCTGAGGAAATATGCATAGTTTCACGACTTTACAACACTGTATGGATAAAAGAAAATTAAAAAACTGTCAGACTTCTCAACTGACATGATCTCACTCTGGCCACCCTGTCTGTGTGAGGGAAGGAGGGGAGAGGGGGGGGAGTGTGAGGGGGTTGGTGACTGTGACAGTGTGTGTGGACTGTAGGGAGGGGCTGTCTGGCAGAGAGAGAGAGAGAGAGAGACCTATTCATCCCTTTAATAAATCAGGAAAAAAAAAATTGTTATTTTAAATTGTTATTGTTTTTGTTGTTGCTAATGGTGGTGTTTTTCCTTACATTACAGGTTAAGAAATCTCTTAGGCCTTATCCTTTTCTGACAGTTTTAGGGATTTAAAAACATCCTAAGAACCCTAATTTGTGCTGCAAAAAATAATTTCAAACTCATTTGATACTGACCTATGACAACCTGTGACGTGACATGACATTTATTAATCTCATGGATGTAACAGTAAAACTCTTCAACTAACAGATAAAGCTGCAATGCAAGCAAAACTATTTCACAAATGCTTATAGGTCATTAAAATCATTACAAAACACTAATACATTATTTAAGGATTGGTAACACTGTAAAATAATGTCTTATTTGTTAACATTATGCAGTATAACATAGTATGCAGTCTTCGTAGGGCACCAACTCCCAGAGGGGGCACCATCCCAGTTGCTCAAAAAAAAAAACAAAAAAAAAAAACATGCGCCATTCTCCCATCCGCACTCGCGACCGCTCACACCTCATGTTTTGCGGCTGAATGTTCGTAATTGATGGATGGACATCTATGCCTGGGTATAGGACATCAGCAATCCGGCACAGAGAAAAGAAAACTAAAGAAAATAAAACAGGCATAAAGTTGTCTTGACATTGGACTTTCTAGAGTCTCAAATTTAGGGCGGTCTCTAAAGTTACATGTGATATTGTTATACACTTTTCTAACGTCAGTAGCATTTTGAAGAGAATGACTTACAGTCATAAAACAACTGTAATTGTTCATCTAGGTGACAGCTATAATGCACAATTAAATTGAATGTTTGATATTTATTACAACAAACTGTAAGTCATATGTAAATTATGCTACTTTTTCACATGGGCTCAAATGCAAATTTGAAGCTCAATAGCATTTGAGAAGAAAGACTTGCAGTCACAAAGCAATTGTAATGTGTTCATATAGGTGTCAGGCTACAATGCACAGCTTATACATTTTTTATAAATATTAAAATAAAGTGTTACTAAAGTTATATATATTGTTCTGTGTATGTGATTTCAAAGTCTAGATTGGTCGGATTAACCCTTTAACTGCCGCATCCCTTAAAACTGATTGTCAGAGGGTTACTGTAAATGCTTATGCCCGCTGGGCACAGATATCCTGATGCCACCGGGGTGGCGTTGCACTGATGGCTTGAGCCCGACATCGCTGCTTGCAGCTATATTTATTAGGGCTCAAGCCCAAAGGGCGAGAGGCCTATTGTTTTCCTTAGGATTATTTTTTATTATTATTATTATTAGGGCTCAAGCCCAAAGGGCGAGAGGCCTATTGTTTTCCTTAGGATTATTTATTATTATTATTATTATTATTATTATTATTATTTTTTTTTTCCAACGTCTCGGGGGCTTTTGGGGCCCTTAACGTGCTTAAAAAGTCTTGAAAATTGGCACACAGATTGGAACCTGCGGCCATTAGGGCCGGGCAGAGACTGATACACGGGCGTGGCACAGGGGCTCTACAGCGCCCCCTGGAATATGGAGGGCCATATATCATACATTCTTGCTCGTAGACGAATGAAACTCGGTACACATATAAATCTCATCAATACAAACAACTTTTGTATTGCATATCATAGGCTCCGCCCAACAGGAAGTTGGCTATTTAGGGTTTAGTATTCAAATTTTTCGTCAAAGTTGTGGGGGCTTTTGGGGTCCTTAACATACTCAAAAACTCTTGAAAATTTGCGCACACTTTGGAATCTGTGGCCTTAGGAGCCTGCAGAGGCTGGGACCTGGGCGTGGCACAGGGGCTCTACGGCGCCCCCTGGAACACAGTCAGAAATGTTGATGTATAGCTCACACATACTTGCACATATTCATATGAAACTCAGTACACATATAGATCTCATCGTGCCGAACAACTTTCGTATTGCATGTCATAGGCTCCACCCAACAGGAAGTCAGCTATTTAGAGTTATGTAAAAAGCGCATGCTCTGGAATTTGAAATACTTGTCATAGGTTTTTTTCTCGATTGTCGCCAAACTCGGTCAACATGATCTCAAGACACTGGGGATGAAAAATTGCCAGGGGATTTTTGATATCTCGAACGGTTTGCTCGTGGCGAGGCGTTGAAATTATGGCGAGAAATGAGAAACAGGAAGTGTCTAATACCGTCCACATACATTTCCTGATTTTAATCAAACTTCATCAGATTATTCGTTGTATGATGTCGATTGCATATATGTGACTATTAGGAGTCAAAGTTATAGCGCCACCAACTGGCAGAAGGAAGTGTGTCATTTTCAAAATGATTTGAATTCAGCATCTTATTATTACTCGATTTGCTTCAAACTTCATCAGAATAATGTTAAAACACAGCCGATATAAATCTGCAAGGGGGATATTGATATCTAAAAAATTGTTGGCGTGGCAACATGTCAAACTGGAATACTTCTCAGGTGATTTTGAGGCAAATAACATACTTAGAATTTCACAAAACTCTGAACACACATCAGTATTTCTGATAGGAACTTAAATTGTGAATGGATTTTGGATAGCTTGAATGGTTTTGCCGTGGTGATTTTTTTAAATGACCTTACAAAGGGAATCATTATTGTATTTTTAAATTGCAGCTTCCAAACACGTCAAAGAATTTTTTCATACAGATGAAAAAGTCATTCTGAGGAAATATGCATAGTTTCACGACTTTACAACACTGTATGGATAACAGAAAATTAAAAAACTGTCAGATATCTCATCTCACTCTGTCCCTCTGTTTGAGTATATGTGCTTAGACTTCCATTGTCTGAGAGAAATAGCGCCCCTACAGGTTCAATTCCCGGACCTTTACTTTCACTTTTAAATCGGTTAAAAATACAAATAAATACTTAGATTTAATTCACACTGACAAGCTAAACCAACATATCTGATTATTACCGGTTCAGGGCTCATGGATAAATTATTTCTGGCCAGAGATACGTGAGAAATAGGAGAGATGAATCACCGCTGTGATCACGAGCGTCTGGAGTAAAGAGCTCAGAGAAAACGAATTTATTCCTGTTTTAAAGCTTTTAAAAATAAATTATTACAGCGATATCACACAATCAACCAATTAGAACACACCAAGAGCTAAATTAAGATGTTTTTGAACTGTTTGTGTGAAAATGAAATATTTGCAGCTGCCTATCTGAAATTACGCCTCCGATCAGCGCGTACAGTGTCCAGCTCAAAACAAACGAATTTATTCTTGTTTAAGAGCTTTTTTAAATAAAATATTACCACAAATGCACACAATAAACCCACTGTAACACAACAAGAGGTAAATGCAGGTGTTTGTGACCAGTTTAAGTGTGCAAGACTATTTGAAAGCGCGACTGGCAGAATAACATATCTCTCGAGCTGCAGGTTTCTGCCTTTCGTCGTACGAACGAACACATCACGGACAAGATTATGTCAAAATACATAATAGCTTGGCGAATATAAACGAAAACAGCCACGTGAACATAAACTGGATCTACTGGATTTGAATATTAAAGTGACCACATTTACCACTTGCTTCTGTCTTCAATTTTAATCTATATAAAAAAAGGAAACTCATTCGACTTGGCTGCTTTTTTAATGTGTGCGTATTTATTTATTTTACCTTTTTATACATTTTGTATAATTTCATAGTTTGTGTATTACAATTATAAAAACAAAAATAAATTTAGCCACTCACATAGAAATAGCTTAGGCCTTAAACTTTTTCTGACAGTTTTAGGGATTTTTAAAAATCCTAAAAAAAACTTATTTGTGCTGCAAATAATAATTTCAAACTCATTTGATACTGACCTATGACATCCTGTGACATTATATTTATTTGAATTTACATAATATCATGGATGTAACAGTAAATCTGTTCAGCTCACAGATCAATACTAAGCTGTAATGCAAGCAGAACTTTCACAAATGCTTATGAGTCATTTAAGGATTTGATAACACTGTAAAATAATGTCTAATTTGTTAACATTAGCAAATGCATTGATAACACTTTATAATAACTGCACTCATTAGTAAATAGTCAGTTCATGCTTTATAAAGCCTTGTCCCAATATTAATAGTCATTAGTAAGCAGTTTATAAATACAGCTATAAATAGCTTGTCCTTGGTTTATAAGCACATTTATTAAAAAGGAGAGTAAGTTATCTTCCTATGAAAAATAAAAGATAAAAATAAACAAACAACAACACAGATTGATACAGAACTCAGAAATTTTATTGTGGATTTATGATAAAATAAGCCTGTAAATGAATTCATACTCCTCCTCATACTACTCCATACTCCTTTTTCAACATGATGCCAATATACTGAGATGTTAAATTGTGAATGGGTTTAGGATAGCTTAAATGGTGTTGCCATAGAGATTTATTAAAGTAACATAAAAAATACAATAGTTATTTTACTATATCTTTAAAATTTTTCATTCTAACTCTTCATAATTTTTTATATAAGTAGAAGTCCTCATTTGAAGGAAGCACAGTAAGTTTCATAGCTTTATCCTTTTCAAGAGCCAGCATAAAATTAAAACTATCATAACTTATAAATCAAGCTTGCAATTCTTAGTACCTATAATGGCCACCAGAGGGAGCTATAGGATTACTTTTAAATAATTATTGTAGAAACGAGTATGATTTAAATAATTTATAGAAATCTTTCAAATAAAATAATATGTATTTTAGGAATTTTACTGATAAAATGACCCTCACTTAATTAGAATAACAAGCTGAAGTATTGTGAACTGTATATTAAGAATAATTCTTTATAGGCTTTATGGACAGATACGTTTTGAGTGACTCTTGAAGGTTCAGCACCACATCCTCTTTTACCACTGTTTAAAGAATTAATCTTACAGAACAGGTGTGAATGAATTTGGGATAGCTTGAATGGTTTTGTCGTGGTGATTTTTTGAAATAATAGTAAAAAAGAAACCAGTAAATGTCTTTTTATTTTTTTAAAGTGCAGCTTCTAAACACTTCAAAAAAAATGTACACATAGAAGACCAGTCATTCTGAGGCATATTTCCTCAGAATGACTGGTCTCATGACAATAGTTTCATGACTATACAACACTATATGGATGATAGAAAATTAAAAAACTATCATACATCTGATGTCACTCTGTCCCACTGTCACTGTAGGTAATGTGTGTGTGTGTGTGTTAAGTGAATTAGGTGTGAAACTATCAGGGAGCATTTAGTCTCCAGCGCCAACATTTTACAGAACTGCCACTTTCCTGGAGTCTCCAGAATTACTCGGTGTCAGGCTCTGAGAGACTTAAGATTCCAAAAAATGATTTAATTAGAATACCATGAAGTATTGTGAAATACTATATATTAAAGCTTTATATATAGGCTTTATGAACAGATTAAAGAGACTCGTGAAGGACCAGCACCACCTCCTCTTGTTCAATGGTTTGAGGATTAAGATTTAGGAGCTCATTTTTATTCCACCTCCTTTCCTGAAAGTCTGTCTTGCAGAATTGACTAAAAATTAATCTTCACATTATTTCCTAATTATTTTGCAATTCTTTTTGTTAGTTCTTCTTGACCTGTTTTTCTCTTCCAGCTTTCCTGGACTATTGTATAGCACTCATAAATGATTAAATAAAAAATAATGGTAGTTATTAAGATTGATATGGTTTGGAATTGGTAAAATGTGCTTGGAAAAAAATCACAATAAAACAATGTTTTAATGTTTAAGTTTGGAATATTAACTGACATGAATGAATGCTATATAAATATTGTTCATGTTAACATAATGTTTATGAATGGAATCTTATTGTAAAGTGTTACTAAAGTTATATATATATATATTGTTCTGTGAATGTGATTTTAAAGTCTAGATGATTCGGATTAACCCTTTAACTGCCATATCCTTTAAAACCTCACTGCCAGAGGGATATTGTGAATGCATGTGCCCGCTGGGCACAGTTTACCTGATCCCACCGGGGTGGCGATGGCACTGGTGGCTTGAGCCCGCCATCGCTGCTTGCAGCTATATTTAGGGCTCAAGCCTGGAGGGCGAGAGCCCTATTGTTTTCCTTAGGATTATTTTTTTTTTTTTTTTTTTTCTTTATTCTTCTAATTTTTTTCCAAGGTTTCGGGGGCTTTTGGGGTCCTTAACATACTCAAAAACTCTTGAAAATTGGCACACACCTTGGAACCTGCGGCCATTAGGGCCGGGCAGAGTCTGATACACGGGCGTGGCACAGGGGCTCTACAGCGCCCCCTGTAGTACTGAGGGCCATATATCATGCATACTTGCACGTATACATATGAAACTTGGTACATATATATAACTCATCAAACCAAACAACTTTCACACTGCATGTCATAAGCTCCGCCCAACAGGAAGTTGGCTATTTAGGGTTTTATGAAAAACACATGCTCTGGAATTTGATATACTCCTCTGAGGAACTCCACCCGTTCACCACAAAACTCGGTGAACACGATCTCAAGACATTGGGGATGCTAAATTGCGAAGAGATTTTTGATATCTCGAACGGTTTGCCCGTGGCGAGGCGTTGAAATTATGGCGAGAAATGAGAAACAGGAAATGTCTAATAACATCCACATACATTTCCTGAATTTGATCAAACTTAATTTGTTTGTTCGTTGTATGATACCGATCGTATATATGTGACTATTAGGAGTCAAAGTTATAGCGCCACCAACTGGCAGCAGGAAGTGAATCATTTTCAAAACGCTTTGAATTCAGCATCTTATTTTTACTTGATTTGCTTCAAACTTCATCAGAATAATGACAAAACACGGCCGAAGAAAATCTGTTGTGGGGATATTGATATCTAATATAGTGTTGCCATGGCAACGTGTCAAACTTGAATGTTCTGTTCTGGTGATTTTTAGGCAGACAACAAGCTCAGATTTACATGAAACTCGAAACAGATATCAGTATTAAAGATAGCTAAACCATGGCAAAAGCTTTGAAAAGGGCGTGGAAGAGGCACTCTATAGCGCCACCTTTTGTCAAAAGTGGGGGGGTTAGTTTTAGCTACAGACACCAAACTTGGTACATAAATTGTTCTTATCAAGACGGACAACTTTCTAATTCACAGTTATAAGCTACGATCAACAGGAAGTCGGCTATTTTGATTTGAATGTGTATTTTTGAGATTTTACAGTTGTAAAATTAATGAATACTCCTCACAGGGGAAGTACACTATACACACAAAACTTTGTCTACTTGAAGAAAAAACATCGAGGAACTTAAATTGCGAACAGATTTTGGTTAGCTTGAACGGTTTTGTCGTGGTGATTTTTTGAAATGACAGTAAAAAGTGAAACATTAATCGTCTTCTATTTTTAAATTGCAGCTTCCAAACCTTTAAAAAACATTTTTCATTTAGAAAACCAGTGATTCTGAGGAAAGATGCATAGTTTCATGACTTTACAGCACTGTATGATTAAAAGAAAATTAAAAAACTGTCAGACATCTGATCTCACTCTGTCACTCTGTTTGAGGAATGTATGAGTGCTGACTGTGTGTGTGTGTGTGAGTGTGAGTGGGGGAGGGGTGTGAGCTGAGTGGCAGACAGACAGAGAGAGAGAGAGAGAGAGAGAGACTTAAACATCTCTTTAATCACCAGAAAAAAAAAACTGTTTTTTAAATTGTTATTTTTTTGTTGTTGTTGCTAATTGTGCTGTTTTCATTACAGCTTAAGAAATATCTTAGGCCTTATCCTTTTCTGACAGTTTCAGGGATTAAAAAAAATCCTAAAAAACCTTATTTGTGCTGCAAATAATAATTTCAAACTCATTTGATACTGACCTCTGACACCCTGTGACATGACATTTATTTGAATTTACATAATCTCAAGGATGTAACAGTAAAACTGTTCAGCTCACAGATGAAGACTAAGCTGTAATGCAAGCAGAACTATTTCACAAATGCTTATAGGTTAATGAAATCATAACAAAACACTTTTAAATTATTTAAGGATTTGGTAACACTTTAAAATAATGTCTCAATTGTTAACATTAGTAAATGCATTGGTAACACTTCATAATAGCTGCAATTCTTAGCTAAGCATTAGTAAATAGTCAGTTCATGCTTTATATAGCCTTCTCCCAAAATTAATATTTTAGTAAGCATTTTATAAATACAGCTATAATTAAATTGTTCATGGTTTATATGCACATTTATTTTGAGGAGATTAAAGGCTGTAATCTTCCTAAAAAAATGTAAAATAAAAAATAAAATAAATAAAATAAACAAACACAGAACTCATAAATATTTATTTCAAGATGCAATAAAAGAAAACTGTACACTTCAATTTTTATATATATATATATATATATATATATATATATATATATATATATATATATATATATATACACACACACACAATTGCATAAGTTTATATTGAACATTTTTTATCAAGTGTACAGCTAATAATAGTAATAATAATAATGCATTTTATTTAGTTTTAGCTACAGACACCAAACTTGGTACATAAATTGTTCTTATCAAGACGGACAACTTTCTAATTTACAGTCATAAGCTACAACCAACAGGAAGTCCGCTATTTTGATTTGAATATGGATTTTTGGGAAGATTATTTTGTGAATTAATGAATACTCCTCACAGGGGAAGTACACTATACACACCAAACTTTGTCTACATGAAGAAAAAACATTGAGGAACTTAAATTGCGAACAGATTTTGGTTAGTTTGAACTGTTTTGTCGTGGTGATTTTTTGAAATGACAGTAAAAAGGGAAACATTAATTGTCTTGTATGTTTAAATTGCAGCTTCCAAACACTTCAAAGCATTTGTTCATACAGAGATCAAATCATTCTGAGGAAATATGCATAGTTTCACGACTTTACAACACTGTATTGATAAAAGAAAATGTGAAAACTATCAGACTTCTCAACTGACATGATCTCACTCTGGCCACTCTGTCTGTGTGAGGAAAGGGAGGGGGAGAGGGAGGGGGAGTGTGGGGGGGTTGGTGACTGTGAATTTTTGGTGATTGACAGTGTGTGTGGATTGTAGGGAGGGGCTGTCTGGCAGAGAGAGAGAGAGAGAGAGACCTAATCATCCCTTTAATAATCAGGAAAAAAAATCCGTATTTTAAATTGTTATTGTTTTTGTTGTTGCTAATGGTGGCGTTTTTTTCCTTTCATTACAGGTTAAGAAATCTCTTAGGCCTTATCCTTTTCTGACAGTTTTAGGGATTTAAAAACATCCTAATAATCCTTATTTGTGCATACATCTAATACATAATACTATATACTAATACATCTATAAATAAATTGTTCTTGGTTTAATTAAAAGCACATATATTACAAAGGAGATTAAAGTCTCAGTTGTCTCATAAAATAGATAAATAAACCCAACCCAGTTTGATTCAGAATTCAGAAATATTTATTTCAAGATGCAATAAAAGGAAACTGTACACTTAAATAGCTTTTGAGCGATTCTTGAAGGATTAGCATCACCTCCTCTTGTACGATGGTTTGAGGAATATATCTTCCAGATAGTACCACCACTCCCTATATGCAGAGTATGCAGTCTTCGTAGGGCACCAACTCCCAGAGGGGGCACCATCCCAGTTGCTCAAAAAAAAAAAAAAAAAAAAAAAAAAAAAACATGCGCCATTCTCCCTACTTTTTCACATGGGCTCAAATGCAAATTTGAAGCTCAATAGCATTTGAGAAGAAAGACTTGCAGTCACAAAACAATTGTAATGTGTTCATATAGGTGTCAGCTATAATGCACACCTTATACATTTTTTATAAATATAAAAATAATGTGTTACTAAAGTTATATATATTGTTCTGTGTATGTGATTTCAAAGTCTAGATTGGTCGGATTAACCCTTTATCTGCCGCATTCCTTAAAACTTGATTGTCAGAGGGTTACTGTAAATGCTTATGCCCGCTGGGCACAGTTTTCCCGATGCCACCGGGGTGGCGTTGCACTGATGGCTTGAGCCCGACATCGCTGCTTGCAGCTATATTTATTATTATTATTCTTCTTCTCCAAAATGAATAGCATTTTTGAGGGCCTAAACATGCTCGAAAAGTCATGAAACTTTGCACACACCTCAGAACTGGCGAAAATTTACGTCTGATATGGGTTTCAGAAGTGGGTGTGGCAAAATGGCTCAACAGCGCCACCTATACACGTTCAACGGTGTGCGCCTCGAGCTACGTTTCATGTACATGTATGAAAATCGGTATACACATGTAACTCTCCAATACCTACAAAAAAGTCTCTTGGAGCAAAATCCAAAACCCAACAGGAAGTCGGTTATTACTAATATTATGAGCAAATTTTGTGTCATTTTTGTCATTTCCATGCGTTGTATTTTAACGAACTCCTCCTAGAGATTCATTCAGATCAACACCAAATTTGGTATGCCTAATCTGAAGGCCTTTGCGATGTTAAATTGCGAAGCTTTTGAGTTTTCGCTAATGGGCGTGTCCGTGGCGGCCTGGCGAATTTCGATGATTCGCCATGAAACAGGAAGTTGCTATAACTCAGACATACAATGACCAATCTGCCCCAAACTTCACATGTTTGATGAGACTCCTGACCTGAACAGATTGACATGCCCATATTCAGTTATAGTCATAGCGCCACCTACTGGCAACAGGAAGTGACATATTTTACACTGCAATGAACTACTCCTAGAAATTTTATGACATCAATGTATTTTTTGTGGTCAGTCTAATCTAAAGGCCTGTGCGATGTTAAGTTGTGAAGATCTTGAGTTTTCGTTTAAAGGCGTGTCCATGTCGATGTCTCGCCATGGGAATAAAAGATGTTATAACTCAGGCATAAAATGTCCGATCTTCCCCAAACTGCACATGTGTGATAAGAGTCCTGGCCTGAACACATCTGAAGGCCAAAATTCCATCAGGTGTGGCAAAATGGCTCGATAGCGCCACCTATACACTTTCAACAGAGTGTGCCTCGAGCTATGTTTCACGTACATGTACAAAAATCGGTATACACATGTAACACACCAATACCTACAAAAAAGTCTCTTGGTACGAAATCCGAATCCCAACAGGAAGTCGGTTATTTAGAATTTTCTCTGCAAAATTGGCGTTGTTTCTGCCATTTTCAGGGGTTGTACTTTAACGAACTCCTCCTAGAGATTTATTCAGATCAACACCAAACCTGGTCAGTGTAATCTTAAGCCCTTTGCAATGTTAAATTGCGAAGATCTTTAGATTTCGTTAAAGGGCGTGTCCATGGCGGCCTGACAAATTTCGATGTTTCGCCATGAAAAAGGAAGTTGCTGTAACTCAGACATATAATGTCCAATCTGCCCCAAACTTCACATGTTAGATAAAACTTCTGCCCTTAACAGATCTACATGCCCACATTCAGTTATAGTCATAGCGCCACCTATTGGCAACAGGAAGTGACATGTTTTACGCTGCAACAAACTACTCCTATAATTATTTTGAGATTAACATATATTTTGTGGTCAGTCTAATCTAAAGGCCTGTGCAATGTTAACTTTTGGAGATCTTGAGTTTTTGTTAAAGGGCGTTTCCATGGCGCCATGACAAAATTTGATGTCTTACCACAGCAAGAGAAGTTGTTGTAAATCAAGCATAAAATGTTCAATCTTCCCCAAACTTCACATGTTTGATAAGAGTCCTGGCCTGAACACCTCTGAAGGCCAATATTCCATTATAATGATAGCGCCACCTGCTGGCAACGGTAAGATTGGCACATATATGGGATATACTTTGATATATTCCACTTATATTTAGGACATTAAATGCATATTTCTCAACGTTCACCTTTTTTACTAAAGCCACACGATGGCGGTGAGCCCGGGTGCGAGGGCCCGTTCATCGCTGCTTGCAGCTTTAATTATTATTATTAGGGCCCGAGCACCGATGGTGTGAGGACCCTCTTGGAATTGCTCCGTTTATTATTAGGGCTCAAGCCTGGAGGGCGAGAGCCCTATTGTTTTCCTTAGGATTATTTGTTATTATTATTATTTTTCTTCAAGGTTTCGGGGGCTTTTGGGGCCCTTAACATGCTTAAAAAGTCTTGAAAATTGGCACACACATTGGAACCTGCGGCCATTAGGGCCGGGCAGAGACTGATACACGGGCGTGGCACAGGGGCTCTACAGCGCCCCCTGGAATACTGAGGGCCATATATCATACATACTTGCACGTAGACACACGAAACTCGGTACACATGTAGATCTCATCAAACCAAACAACTTTTGTACTGCATGTCATAGGCTCCGCCCAACAGGAAGTTGGATATTTAGGGTTTAGTATTCATATTTTTCGTCAAAGTTGTGGGGGCTTTTGGGGTCCTTAACATACTCAAAAACTCTTGAAAATTTGCGCACACTTTGGAATCTGTGGCCTTTAGGAGCCTGCAGAGGCTGGGACCCGGGCGTGGCACAGGGGCTCTATGGCGCCCCCTGGAACACAGTCATAAATGTTGATGTATAGCTCACACATACTTGCTCGTATTAATATGAAACTCAGTACACATATAGAGCTCATCGTGCTGAACAACTTTCGTACTGCATGTCATTCGGCTCCGCCCAACAGGAAGTCAGCTATTTAGAGTTATGTAAAAGCGCATGCTCTGGAATTTGAAATACTTGTCATAGGTTTTTTTGCCGATTGCCACCAAATTCGGTCAACATGATCTCAAGACATTGGGGATGAAAAATTGCCAGGGGATTTTTGATATCTCGAACGGTTTGCTCGTGGCGAGGTGTTGAAATTATGGCGAGAAATGAGAAACAGGAAGTGTCTAATACCATCCACATACATTTCCTGATTTTAATCAAACTGCATCAGATTATTCGTTGTATGATGTCGATCGCATATATGTGACTATTAGGAGTCAAAGTTATAGCGCCACCAACTGGCAGCAGGAAGTGTGTCATTTTCAAAATGATTTGAATTCAGCATCTTATTTTTACTCTATTTGCTTCAAACTTCATCAGAATAATGTTAAAACACAGCCGATATAAATCTGCTGGGGGGATATTGATATCTAAAAATATTGTTGCCGTGGCAACATGTTAAACTGGAATACTTCTCAGGTGATTTTGAGGCATATAACATGCTTAGAATTTCATCAAACTCAGAACACATATCAGTATTTTTGATAACTAGACACTGGCAAAAGTTCATAAGAGGGCGTGGAAGAGGCACTCTATAGCGCCACCTTTTGTCAAAAGTGGCGGGGTTAGTTTTAGCTACAGACACCAAACTCGGTACAAAAATTTTTCTTATCAAGACGGACAACTTTCTAATTCACAGTCATCAGCTACGATCAACAGGAAGTCAGCTATTTTGATTTGAATGTGGATTTTTTTTACATTTAGCTGTGAATTAATGCATACTGCTCAGAGGAGAGTAACACTATACACACCAAACTTTGTCTACATGATGCCAAAACATTTTAAACAACTTAAATTGCCAATGGATTTTGGATAGCTTAAACGGTTTTGTCGTGGTGATTTTTTTAAATGACAGTAAAAATGGAATTATTAATTTTCCTGCATTTTTAAATTCCAAACACTTCAAAACCTTTTTTCGTACAGAAAAAAAGTCATTCTGAGTAAATATGGATAGTTTCACGACTTTACAACACTGTATGGATAACAGAAAATTAAAAAACTGTCAGACATCTCATCTCACTCTGTCCCTCTGTTTGAGTATATGTGCTTCAGACTTCCATTGTCTGAGAGAAATAGCGCCCCTACAGGTTCAATTCCCGGACTTTTACTTTCACTTTTAAATCGGTTAAAAATACAAATAGATACTTAGATTTAATTCACACTGACAAGCTAACCAACATATCTGATTATTACCGGTTCAGGGCTCATGGATAATTATTTCTGGCCAGAGATACGTGAGAATAGGAGAGATGAATCACCGCTGTGATCACGAGCGTCTGGAGTAAAGAGCTCAGAAAAAAAACGAATTTATTCCTGTTTAAAGCTTTTAAAATAAATTATTACAGCGGATATCACACAATCAACAATTAGAACACACCAGAGCTAAATTCAGATGTTTTTGAACTGTTTGTGTGAAAATGAATTATTTGCGGCTGCCTATCTGAAATCACCGCCTCCGATCAACGCGTACAGTGTCGAGCTCAAAACAAACGAATTATTCTTGTTTAAGAGCCTTTTTTAAATAAAATATTACCACAAATGCACACAATAAACCCATTGTAACACTACAAGAGCTAAATGCAGGTGTTTGTGACCCGTTTAAGTGTGCAAGACTATTTGAAGCGCGACTGGCAGAATAACATATCTCT
>NW_020526660.1:105000-129626 GCF_003368295.1 Carassius auratus | reverse complement strand
TTGAATCAAATATTTCTTTATAAAGCTATTTTTGATAACGTTGATTCAATGTTATCTTACATAATTATAAAATCTTTCATGGGGTAATTTCCCAGCCAAAACTGATGTGTGATTAATTTACAATTAATTAACTCCAACATCATGTAATTAATGAATTTTTAATTGCTTGACAGCCCTACATTTTAGCACACATAAACAAGTCAAGTCAATCTTTATTATGTGTAAAAGCATCTTTACTAGGGGTGTAACAGTATGCAAAAATAACGGTTCGGTATGTACCTCGGTTTTTAAAGTCATGGTTTTGGTTAATTTTCGGTACAGTAAGGGAAAGAAATGCAAACATTAAACTGTAGTTGTTTATTATTATACACTTTTTTTAACAATTTGTTTACACTTTTTTATACTTTTTAATATATATTATATATATATATATATATATATATATATATATATATATATATATATAATTATATATATATAATAAAAAAAGAATAAGAAATAAAATACTGCTGCAAAGTTCTCCACTAAATAAAATACTCTCAGTCTCAAACCAATATCATATAATAAATTATAATGAAAAATATAAATAAATAACTATGATTACAGTTCAGCATTACCAATCCCAGCTTTTAGGCGTGCTCATATTTAAAAAATAAAACTTTTCCAAAGTGTAAAGTGCGCGACACGCAATCTTGTTGGAAGCGTTTCCAGGCAAAATAGAATGGAATTTGTGTTTATATGTCATTTTGTACACAAATACATATTAATCCAGGACACTTTGATGTTTGAAAGTTTATAGGTTGACATCAGTGGTGGACAGTAACGGAGTAGCTTTACTTCATTACTGTACTTAAGTATATTTTTCAAGTATCTATACTTTACTGGAGTAGTTTTATTTTGAGTAACTTTTACTTTTACTTCACTACATTCCAAAGCATAAGGTCTTACTTTTAACTTCACTACATTTCATAAAACATATCGTTACTCCCTATAATATATCACGTGCTCCGACACGCAGAAGCGGTGTCTGATTCATCATGAACGAACTGAGTCTTTTCAAAATAAACTTTAATCGGATCAGGAATCGCACCAAAAGATTCGTTTACGAATTAGAATGATCCGATTGCAGCTGTTCTGGAGTCGACCACTCACTGATTCAAATGAACCGTTTAGTGCGAGTCAGTAAGAACCGGGAGATCTTGTGAGCGCGCGTGCGTCTGATGTTGCTAAAAGTAAGTTAAATGTCGAAATTTAGGATTAATTATTGTAACTGAAAATCATATTTAGGTCAAAATTGTCAGTTGTTTGGGAACTAAATCGGCTGTAAAGAGTGATCTGTTTAAGCCCACTGAAATGCTTCAGTGCAAACGATGCAGACACATCAATCAGCGTCTCTGTGTTTTAGGTTAATAAAATAAAATAAAATAACCTTAAACTAACACAGATTAAATAAAATAACTAATGCATGTCCAAATTCCCCGCTGTCGTTTTATTAAAATGCTACCATCACGTCTGTTTTTTATATTGTTTATCAACAGTAACGTTATATTGTTTAGATTAACTAGACGAGTAACGTTAGACAGACATGAATGTTTATTCATAACCGTAATGAAAATAAGAAAATATTGTAGCTGATGCTAAATGTCTAGCTCACAAGCTTGCTAGTGCTAACTTGATGTAATTTTTATAAATAATGTCCAAATATTTTTATTGAACCACCTATATATATATAGATTACATCTGGGGAGAAAAGAAAGGATGTGATGTTCAGAACATGGTAACTACAGTAATTATCAAAGAGGGGAAGAGATGCACCGAGTTTGGCCAGGGGTGTTTTTACACCACAGACAAGATTTGAGAAGGAAAAAATCATTATGAAATATAATTATATTTTCCTTAAAATGTTCTTCCTAACTTCAGGCCTTATCATCATGTCATATATAACTGTGATGTTCTGTAAAACCACAAACTTTAAAATACTTTGTTGTTACTGGTGAAGATCAGATGGAGATCATCTCTGTTTTCTCTCAGGTTCATCACAGTGTAAGCTTCACAGTGAACATTACTCTCATCAGTGTAGTCCATATCAACAACAAAAATATATCTTTACTCCATATAGTGGTTATTTTGGAAAAAATCCCAGGTATTTTCAGCAGTAGGATTAAAAAAAAAATGTGCTAATATTTGGTAGCACAACTATTAATAGTTCTAATAATATTTCATCATATTTTCATGATTTCTAAAGGTCATGTGACACTGAAGACTGGAGGAATGATGCTGAAAATACAGCTGCACATCACAGAAATAGATTATATTTTAAAGGATATTAAAATAGAAACCATTATTTTATATATTTTATTTTGATCGTTTTAGAATTATTACTGAAATACAACCTTTTTTGTTTCAAACAGTTCATTGAACAATAATTAATGAAGTACCTGAAGCTGACAATGAAGTAAATGTATAATAATTAGCAAAGATTATTAATTTAGCGCTGTAAACGCGCGTGTGAGGGGCGGAGACGCGCCGCAGAGCGTCAGACGCGCGTGAGGACCAAACACAGCAGAACGGTAGGAAACTTCACTCCTCTTATTATTTCTCTTTTACTATAGCGATTTATTTTTAGATACGTGATTTGAGTCTTTCATAGAGTTGTACAGTTATTAGAGTTATTAGAGAAATAGAGTTAATTTTTACGTTTTTTGGTCGAAGTTTTCAGATCGGCAATTCGGAGTCTGTTCGCGACTCGGTTGCTTCAGATCGGCACTTCGGAGCATGTTCGCGACTCGGTTGATTCAGATCGGCACTTCGGAGCATGTTCGCGACTCGGTTGATTCAGATCGGTACTTCGGAGACTGTTCGCGACTCGGTTGATTCAGATCGACACTTCGGAGCATGTTCGCGACTCGGTTGATTCAGATCGGGACTTCGGAGCCTGTTCGCGACTCGTTTGATTCAGATCGGTACTTCGGAGACTGTTCGCGACTCAGTTGATTCAGATCGGCACTTCGGAGCATGTTTGAGATTTTTTTTAATTCAGATCTGGACATCGAAGCAGGAAGTGTTTGTCAAACGGTTAATTGGTGATAAATGAATATTTGGACTTGAGGCTTTTTTTTACCTGTCGATTCAGCATGTACATGGACCCACACACAAAGGTGGACACACTCTAGACTTAATCATCAGTAGGGCTGTAAACTTTTCATCCATTCTTATTAAGGACGTAGTGTCTCCATTATTCCAAAATAATAATTATCAGCAAAACTGCTGATAATTCTAATAATAAAAATTAAATTAAATTAAATTATACATCGGAGAATCCTGAAAAAAGTATCGCAGATTCCAAAATAATATTTGGTAGCACAACTATTAATAGTTCTAATAATAAATCATCATATTTTCATGATTTCTAAAGATCGTGTGACACTGAAGACTGGAGGAATGATGCTGAAAATACAGCTGCACATCACAGAAATAGATTGTATTTTAAAGGATATTAAAATGGAAACCATTATTTTATATATTTTATTTTGATCATTTAGAATTATTACTGAAATACAACCTTTTTTGTTTCAAACAGTTCATTGAACAATAATAAATGAAGTACCTGAAGCTGACAATGAAGTAAATGTATAATAATTAGCAAAGATTATTAATTTAGCGCTGTAAACGCGCGTGTGAGGGGCGGAGACGCGCTGCGGAGCGTCAGACGCGCGTGAGGACCAAACACAGCAGAACAGTAGGAAACTTCACTCCTCTTATTATTTCTCTTTTACTATAACGATTTATTTTTAGATACGTGATCTGAGTCTTTCATAGAGTTGTACAGTTATTAGAGTTATTAGAGAAATAGAGTTATTTTTTACATTCCTTGGTCGAAGTTTTCAGATCGGCAATTCGGAGTCTCTTCGCGACTCGGTTGATTCATATCGGCACTTCGGAGACTGTTCGCGACTCAGTTGATTCAGATCGGGACTTCGAAGCATGTTCGCGACTCGGTTGATTCAGATCGACACTTCGGAGCATGTTCGCGACTCGGTTGATTCAGATCGGCACTTCGGAGCATGTTCGCGACTCGGTTGATTCAGATCGGTACTTCGGAGCCTGTTCGCGACTCGGTTGATTCAGATCGGCACTTCGGAGCATGTTCGCGACTCGGTTGATTCAGATCGGGACTTCGGAGCATGTTCGCGACTCGGTTGATTCAGATCGACACTTCGGAGCATGTTCGCGACTCGGTTGATTCAGATCGGCACTTCGGAGCATGTTCGCGACTCGGTTGATTCAGATCGGTACTTCGGAGCCTGTTCGCGACTCGGTTGATTCAGATCGGCACTTCGGAGCCTGTTCGCGACTCGGTTGATTCAGATCGAGACTTCGGAGACTGTTCGCGACTCAGTTGATTCAGATCGGCACTTCGGAGAATGTTTGAGATTTTTTTTTAATTCAGATCTGGACATTGAAGCAGGAAGTGTTTGTCAAACAGTTAATTGGTGATAAATGAATATTTGGACTTGAGGCTTTTTTTAACCTGTCGATTCAGCATGTACATGGACCCACACACAAAGGTGGACACACTCTAGACTTAATCATCAGTAGGGCTCTACTTTTCATCCATTGTTATTAAGGACGTAGTGTCACGGATCGCAAGAGGCGAAGACTCAAGTGCAGGCAGATGGGAAGACTTTATTTATACGTCACCAAAATAAATAAAAACACAACTGAAACCAGAGGAGCGTTCAAAGTTACGAGACACAATTTACATATATCCAGATATAAATGTAATTTAAAAAAATAAATTAATAATTATCGATTTTCAAATATTGCACCTGTCAGACATAGTCTATTTTGACGGTGTCCTTTCAGTAAGCTTTATATTTATGCTCAACATGAAGTATAGATATTGTTGTCGTGAAGACAAGAGCCTGGTCTGTCGGCGGTCTCCCTCTATGTCTCCTACAGCAGCAGCAGCGCGCCAGCATGATTCTGGTGTGTAAAGACACAGAAAACGCGAGGCAGCCGCCACGCTCCTGACACGCAGCAGAAACTCACGCTCATACCACGCAGCCAGCGTGTCACCGGCCTTATGCTGTGTTCACACCAAACGCGAATAGAGCGTCTGGCGCGAATTTTTTCAATGTTAAGTCAATGCAAAGTCGCATTTACGCGCGTCTGGAGGTGTCGCGGCGCGACAATCAAGAGCCTGCTGAGTCACTCATTCAACTAGGAGGAACGACAGATGTTGTCAGCAGGGCTCTGAACCAATAGTATGTTCCTGCACAACCGGAGGCTGCAGATTCAGGACCGCAGATCTGGGCTGCAGTTCTAGGACCCTAGTTTTTCCTGACAGCGCCACCTACCGTACTGGCCAATATAGCGATGGCTGCAGTTTCAGGAACGCAGTTCTAGTATCCTGTTGTAAACTGCGTTCCTGAAACTGCAGTCACGTTACTTTGTATATAGCATCAATATATTAATCTCAGTAGCATGTTGTTAAATGTAAGCTTCAAAATGCAGCAGAGTTAAATTACTAAGTGTGCTTTGAGTCACAATTTTAAATTTAAACATGAATTTACACAAAATATAAATGAAATATCAATTTTGTAAAATTGATGTATATCAATGTTAAAACAATTTTAAAAAATGAAGAACCTTAAGTCTTGAAATGTCTCTTGAATTATACAGTATATTGATTCACTTCCTTAAGGTGAATTAGCTCATTATCAGGTAAGTTAAAGTTGGAATCAGCATATGGAGTCACTAAATTACTGCCAATATTTTAAAAGTTCACTGTAATGGATTTTTGTAATTTGAACAGTATTTTACTGTAATATGTACAGTATAATACTGTTAAATGTGCCAACAGTATAATACTGTAAATAGCAAAGGATTATGGGAAAATATAAGTATAGTACTGTAATTATTCTCTACTGAAAATCGATTTACAGTAGTGACAATGCCCGCGAAAAACTGACCAATGACAACGGAGACTTCTTTTCAACGGTTATTTTTTTCGGTTGGTTGGGACAACTGAGGAAACACTCAACAAAAAGGTTAGTATTGTTTCTGTAATTATTTTATTTAAAACCGAGATATTTTCAAATGCAGTCACTTATAAACAGCAACCTAACAGGAACCAGTGTTGCAAATTGAGTGAGTTGTGAGGACAATATTCCTGTAGTCAAGACTTTTTTTCTGCCTGTTTGTCAAGGCCTGAGGTAATGTTACAATTGTTACTGCCGTTATCATTATGACAACTTCAACGGGGTGAATAAAGTTTACATTGACTGATATTTAGTGACACAGAAACAAAATAAGCTTTTTTTAAATGCTCCTCTGCCTCTTTAATGTAAATTAGCTAAGCAGGAGGACTCTGTGGAAACTTTACGTTAACAGCAAACTATCTTGAAGTACAAAAAGAAAACGTGAGGCAACACTAAAGACGGAGGTTGTATAACAGTATTTTGAAGTGAATATTTCGTTTTCATTTAGTTTTTTGCTGATAGAACCGCGGAACGTCGGAGGTTTGGAGTTGCTTGGAGTTATTTTCTGGCGGTTACCGTCATCTGAAGAAACTGGTAAGCTAACAATAATTCAATGAGGAAAAGCTGGTGATTATTATATCAACGTTGACTTATATTAAAACGTTAACATAATCTGAAAACTGTCATTTCTATCTTTTACATATCGTTAAAAAAAGCAGCAGTCAAGATGGTTGCGCAGTTTTGTGTGCGAACACTGCAAGTTATCTGTGCGAACGCATTACAGATTTTACCACCGTATATCATAATACATAGGAACCTGTCTAATTTTAGGTTCAATGGTGGTTTGCCGACTTGTCCTTGTAGTTTTCAGATTCTGTCTGCACTAAAGTCACACATGCTTCGTAAGCACACACAACCAAATAAGGTTAACTGCAGACCTGCTCAAACGGATCCTGTGATTTGTCAGGTTGTGGGATGCGAGCATACTGTACATCCCCAAATTTTCCTAGCTTCTGCGACCATTTAAATTGGCATATAAGAGATGGGGAAAACGTTACCTGCCCCTTTCCCAACTGTGAAAAACATTTTCATGTAAAATCATCTTTCACATCTCACATAAGCAGAAAACACAGAGAATCTTTGGAGAACTCTGTAATAATAGATGCTGATGCATCAAACTGTAGACATGACAGTGACATCCATGATGACAATGACATCCATGATGACATTGTTGTGCATTCTGAGGTTGATGATAATTGCAATGATAAAGATGAGCATCCGACGACCTGGATGGCGCCTTGAATGGCAGACACCGCCGCTGGTGTATGAATGAGGGAGTGGATGGGTGAATGTGAGGCAACTTGTAAAGCGCTTTGGATGGCCATGTGGTCTGTTGAAAGCGCTATATAAATGCAGTCCATTTACCATTTTAAAGAAACATTTTTGACAGAAGACATATTTCAAGAGGAATTTTAATTATGTGGCACCTGAACAGGTGTATCTAGGTAAAAATTCCAAAGGAAAGGACTGCTTTTTGCAGGATGTTCCAGTAAATGAGACCCTCAAAGCACTTTTGAGCCCTTGAGTCAGTCAAAGCACAGTACATTGATGCAAAGACACACAGATCAGATGACCCACATTTACTGGAGGATGTAAGAGATCGCAGGATTATAGTTTCTTAAGACATTTCTAAAAGACTATTACTGTTTTTGTATTCATATGTCATGCATTTGAGGTACACTTTAATTTTCATCATCATTTATGATCAAACTTCTATTTTGCTAGATAGGCAGACAAAGATATCACAGAGTGACATATGCTTATAAAGCACATTGAGAAGTATTTTAAAACAAGATGCAAGTATGTTCTCTATATATGTAATTAATTTCTCCCAACCTTTTGTTAATTGCTCTACTTTTAGGTCACTGCAACTCCAGCAGATGGAGAGAGAAGCCTCTCTCTGCCCAGTACCCCAAGACTGATTGAACTTGGTAAGTCTATTAAAAAGCTTTTTTAATTGATACTATGGATGAGATTAAAGTTGGTCAACATCTACCAGCAGACAGATACCCGAGAGCTGACTGAACGTCTGCTCTTGTGTCAACATAACATGCATGCATCGCGGTGCTCTTGTGAACATGTGTTGAAGATTAATATTTTGTAAATAAAGTGGTAAATTATGTTTAATTATTTTAGGCAGCAGCCAATCCAACCAGGCTGTACATCACAAGCTCTTATCCTAAAGCTTTTAGGCTGCATTTATTTGATCAGAAACACAGTCATATTTTTAAATATGATTGCAATTTAAAATAACTGTTTTGTATTGAAATATATTTTAAAATGTTATGTATTCCTTTTTTCATTACTCCATTCTTCAGTGTCACTTGATTCTTCAGAAATCTTTGTAATATCGTACCCTTGGAATAATAAGGTTCTATCTGACATTTTTGTCAAAATTTAGTTATTTACATATTTTTATTCTGTGGCCACTTCTTTACATTATATGATGTAGTTTTTTTTGAAGTTATGTACATTTTGGAACTTTTTATTTAGAAAATAAAAGGTGCTTTCTACATGGAATGCAGAAAATGTAAAGCTCAATATCTCAGAACTGCTCAGAACGCAGATAGAACCTTATAATTCCAAGGGGACGATATGTTGACTTTCTGCTCAAAAAACATTAAAATTAAAATTAAAAACAATAATTTTAATTTGACGCGTGTGAGACACTGCAAAAGACTTGAGTGTAGTAGTCATATGTCTTTCTCTAGCACAATTTAAACAAGTAAAATATCCATTTTCAACTTTACATACACATCATGACATGACATTGTGTATGTGAGTGAGTGGCGTTCACACCAAATGCGAAAAGAGCGTCTGGCGCAAGTGATTTTCGTGTTAAAGGGATAGTTCACCCAAAAATCTAAATTATGTAATTAATAACTTACCCTCATGTCGTTCCAAACCCGTGAGACCTCCTTTTATCTTCAGAACACAGTTTAAGATATCTTAGATTTAGTCCGAGAGCTCTCTGTCCCTCCATTGAAGCTGTGTGTACGGTATACTGTCCATGTCCAGAAAGGTAAGAAAAACATCATCAAAGTAGTCCATGTGACATCAGAGGGTCAGTTAGAATATTCTGAAGCATCGAATATACATTTTGGTCCAAAAATAGCAAAAACTATGACTTTATTCAGCATTGTCTTCTCTTCCAGGTCTGTTGTGAGAGAGAATTTAAAACAAAGCAGTTTGTGATATCCGGTTTGCAAATGAATCATTCGATGTAACCAGATCTTTCTGAACCAGTTCACCAGATCGAACTGAATCTTTTAAATGGTTCCAGTATGCATAATCCACAAATGACTTAAGCTGTTCACTTTTGTAATGTGTCTGACACTCCCTCTGAGTTCAAACAAACCAATATCCCGGAGTAATGCATGCACTCAAACAGTACACTGACTGAACTGCTGTGAAGAGAGAACTGAAGATGTTTTAAAATTAATTTATTGATTTTACATAAAATAGAATAAAAAAACTGTGAAAATATAGTGCAATCAGTTCGGACATTGCACAGTGCTCATTCAATAAATGCACAGCTAAACAGATGAGTTTTGAGTCTATATTTAAATGTGAGTAGTGTTTTAGCACATCTGATCTCTTCTGGAAGCTGATTCCAACTGCGGGCGGCATAGTAACTAAAGGCAGATGGCAGTTGTTTTGTGTGAACCCTTGGTATTTCTAACTGACTCGATCCTAATGATCTGAGTGGTCAGTGAACATATGTGCAATATATTTTGGTCCTAGGTTATTTAGTTACTTATATACGAGTAAAAGTACTTAAAAATCAATCCTAAATGTAACTGGAAGCCAGTTTAAGGACCTGAGGACTGGTGTGATATGCTCAGATTTTCTGGTTCTACTCAGAATCCCTGCAGGTTTTGAATGAGCTGCAGCTGTCTAATGGTCTTTTTTTTTTCCACTAAACTGCAGTGTTTTGAACTCTCTCACAACAGACACCGAAGAGAAGACAATGCTGAATAAAGTCGTAGTTTTTGCTATTTTTGGACCAAAAAGTATTTTTGATGCTTAAAAAAATTCTAACTGACCCTCTGATGTCACACAGACTACTTTGATGATGTTTTTCTTACCTTTCTGCTTCAATGGATAGACTGAGAGCTCTCTGCCTTAATCTAAAATATCTTAAACTATGTTCCAAAGATAAACTGAGGTCTCACGGGTTTGGAACAAAATGAGGGTGAGTTATTAATTACATCATTTACATTTTTGGGTGAACTATCCCTTTAAGTCAATGCAAAGACGCCGTTTACGTGCATCTGGAGGTCCTGCGGTGCGAGGCGTTTAGCATGGTACGGACGCGTGAATGAGGCGAACTGAGCGTCTGGCGCGATATGTGCGAGTGATTCAAGGGTGACAGCATGAAGAGAGAAAGATAATTCTGATTAGTCCTGAGGATATATCGCATTTAGGCTAAAAATAGGTTCAGCGCTTATCGCGGTTTGGAAAGAACCTGCATCTTGCAGTACATTTTAAACATGGAAATATAGCGATTTGGCAAGAAACGTTGATGGAGCAGCAAATAGGGTCTGTACACAGCAAAATTACAAAACATTGCAAAATTACAATTTTTTTTTTTATGGCATTCATCACGTTTTGGAAAAGAGCTTTTCATATATACATTTTGACTTGACTGACTTATAGGGTTGCCATCCGTCCCTTGAAATACGGAATCGTCCCTGCATTTGAGAATAAAATAGCGCGTCCGATTTTGAATCAATACTGGACGTGGTTTGTCCCGTATTTTCCGAGTTGTCTTCAATGCAGCATCTCATGCAGATCATCCCACCGGCATTCTGTGAAGACTCGTCCTATTCTGCCCCTGATTGGGTAATACTCGCTGCCATCATTGGATTGATTGGTTTGTTTCAGGTTCACAGCCAATCAGAGTCAGTGGAGGGCAGGTCTCTTGGCAGAGAGTCGATTTGAAAGAATGGTGGAAGCTGCTCCAGATTATTTTTTAAACACATTTTAAAGTTTTACCGATTTGTTTATTATGGTTAAGGTGTACAGTCAGACACATAAGCATTATTTTAATAAGAGATAAGAGAGATATATTTAAAAATTAAAATACAGTGCCTATGTGAAGCAAATAAACAACTTAACTAATTTAAACAATTGCATTCTTCAATAGGCTACAGTACAATTAAGAATAGACTATATAAAATAGATTAACTTACCAAAAATAAAAAGAAAATAACAATAATTGTTACATGAATTTAGAAATGTTTGTAGATCAGTTATTTATTATGTGGTTTCACTGTTTGGATGGTGTTACTGTCTGCAAACAGTGACAAATATTTTATCCAAAATCTGTGTTCACATCCACCTTATACAATTACTAAAGTTCATTAGCAATTAATATTTTTATGAAAACATGTTTTAAGTTGTGATTTACCCTTATTTTTCTGTATTGAAGGTGGCAACCCTACTGACGATTTAAGATTCAAAATCTCTTCAATACAAAAACATTCCCTGTGTGAGTTCCTGTGTTTAACACGAATATCCACTTGATTGCTAATGTGACATTGATTTATACAACAGTTCAACAAACAAAAGGTATTAATATTAAGTGATGTTCATTTTAAACACAGTAATAGTCAGTATTTTTCGATACAAAAAATAGCTCCAACGAAAGCTACTGCAGAACAGCACCACACAGCACCACACAGCAGTGTTTGTGAATGAATCTGCGGCTTTGAATAAATTAAGAGAGCCAATAATTCAATGATTCATTGATAATTACAGCCATTTGCTTCCTTACTGAATGAATGAATGCCTCACAAATAAAGATAGTGACTTGTTGCGACGTACTGGGGGTTTTAATTTAATATTTAAAGCATCACTTTGTTTTTACCATCATTGCATATTTCTCTATTGAATTTTTTATATTTTTTATTTAAAGCATTATTTATTTTATAAAAGTATTTGTAAATGTAAAAAAAGCAAATATTAGGAGCAAATATTGTCCCTTAGTGAAAAAGGTGTAACTGCAGAGAGGGGTTACGCAGATGGATGTTAAAAGCCTCAGTGGGTACTACTCTAAAAAGTTTGAGAACCAGAGCCTAGAGACATCACATCCCAGCATCAACATTCCCAATAAATTATCTAAATTCCCAAATTCTGTTAATTTAAACAGAAAAGCAAAAATAGACTACTATGTTTGATTTGGAATGGCAGAAAGCACACAAAGAGCTGTCTCTTTATAATCACTAAAAAAGTGTCCCTCATTTTAATTGCAACCTCACAAAGGTTCATGATAATCTGTCTAATCTGTTCATAATCTGTCTACAATGTATAATTAATTATTTATTTATATAGTACATATTGCTTTTATTAACATAAAACTGCATACAGCACCATGTTATGACTGTTGGGAAATCAGTGGTTTGATAAATGTGTTTTTTCTTGTGCTTGCAGGTTCATTCTGAGAATAAACCCTGATGGCACCAAATGCCTAAATCACAAAATCAAAATCACAGATCAGTCGGGCATCTGGAAAAAGGGTGCAGAGAAAAATCGCCAGCCTGAATCCTCTTGTGACATCTTTCATCAGAGAGCTTGTTGAATTCGATTGGCCAAATTATTGAAAGAAAACACGACTAAAACATGTTTTTACTGTTTGATTTGTTCTGCTTTTCAGAATGTTTTTCAGAAATTTTTAGCCATGTTACAAATACACAGGATGAATTCAAACACATTTGTAGAATGTACTTTTTAAAGTAAATGTTAAATAATGAAATAGTTAAACAATGAAACAGCACATTTTAATGACAAATGTTCATGAGAACTTATGCATTTTTGGGGGAGTAAAAAACTTATAGTTTACAGCTAGTGGTTTTTCATTCGTTAAACATCAGTTACACCTGTTGTTAATTTCATTAATTGGTTTGTCTTTTTATACTCTGTGTTTGGTTTTGTTGCTTTGTTTTCTGAGTATTTTGAGTTCTATATTAAATAAAACTTTGACTGTTGCGATTAGATCAGTTTCATCCAACTTTATTGCAACCTTACCAGTGACGTAGATTAAAATTTTATTAATTTTGTAACAATAAAGCAAATGAAGCTAGACCCAAATCTACAAAAAAAGTCTGAGTAATATGAAATCAATTCTAGTACTGTAAATAAAAATACAGTACTTGTACTGTAAATAGTAATACAGTATGCATTATTATTACTGTACATGGAATTACAGTAATGATACTGTAAACTATTTTACAGTAAGTTACTGGCATCCAGCTGCCAGTAAGTTACTGTAAAATTTACAGCAACCCTTTTACAGTGTTGTTGAGAAGCAAGACAAGACACAAGAATGATTCAAGAATGTTTATTTATATACATATTGTAGAGTCACACTGAAGGCATCAAGGGCTATTTGAGCAAGAAGGAGAGTGATGAGGTGCTGTGCCAGATGACCTGGCCTCCACAGTCACCAGATCTGAACCCAATCCAGATGGTTTAGGGGTGAGCTGGACCGCAGACAGAAGGCAAAAGTGCCAACAAGTGCTAAGCATCTCTCGGGGAACTCCTTCAAGACTGTTGAAGACCATTTCAGGTGACTACCTCTTGAAGCTCATCAAGAGAATGCTAAGAGCGTGCAAAGCAGTAATCAAAGCTAAAGGTGGCTACTTTGAAGAACCTAGAATATGACATATTTTCAGTTGTTTCACACTTTTTTGTTATGTATATAATTCCACATGTGTTAATTCATAGTTTTGATGCCTTCAGTGTGAATCTACAATTTTCATAGTCATGAAAATAAAGAAAACTCTTTGAATGAGAAGGTGTGTCCAAACTCTTGGTCTGTACAGTATATACATGTCATTTTTGTGACAACATCACAACAGCACCAAAGTGAACCCCTTTTCCATCAGTTGCTGCATGGATAGAATGGCTGTAGGCTTCAACTCTAGAGAAAGAGAGAGCGAGAGACAGAGAGAGATAAATAAGAAACATTTGTTTAACATATTCAACTGGAATATATATATATATATATATATATATATATATATATATATATATGAAAAGGGAAAGTCCTTGCAGCATGTGGTGCATCTCTTCAATTCGGGCAGGGATTTCCCTTTTTGATTGTTATATGTATCTTGGAAAAGTGAGAGTGTACTTGTTAGAATATTTTGAGATCATGAAAATATCCCTAATGCCTTTTTTAATCATCTGTCCTACAATGAGCCTAATCGAATCCATAAAATCACTTCATATTGGCCATGCAGAACATGACAGAAACTAACACATGATAGCAGTGTATAACTGTATGTGGAGTAGACCTGCAGATTAGGCCAAATTGTAACAAACTATTAAAATTGCCAAATGCCTAATTTATCATTGCAAAACAATGCCAAAACAACAGGCTAACACATACTGCAACTAGGCAGTCAGTGCAGTTTAATTATGAAATATACTTTATACCTAAATATGGTAAAACAACGACTATTAAGCCAGTATTCACACTAATACATTAAGCTGCAGGTAAATCTTACAAACCTTACATCATCCATGCTCTTGTCATCTGATAAGTTTAGTTAATGTGCAGGCTAGATTCACTTATAATACTTCGTCATTAAAACACAATTATAATTTATGAAATCATAGCCACGAATTAACGTCGTAGTAATTAATAAAACTAGCTCACAAATTCTTAATTTGGTGGGAATTAATTATTAATTCATAGGTAGCAGTTCTCGCTATGTAAACTTTGCACCGTTTAAACGTTATAAAATAAAACTTAATTAAATATCGATACTCACCGTCTGGTTGCTGTCCTCGTCGTCCATCTTTAATTAGTGTTGATTCAGTACAGTAGGTGGCGCTGTCACAAAAATACTAGGGTCCTAAAGCTGCGGTCACAGAATTGGGGTCCTGTAACTGTAGCCTCCGGTTGTGCAGGAATACCCTTCTCCTCTGAACCGGTTCAAAGAACGAAAACCGGAAACGAACGATATTTTGACAGGAACAGAACCAGAAACAGAAACGAAATAAAAAAAATTTGTTCCGAACAGAATCGAAAATTTGAAATGGACATTAATCGGTTAATAACGTTATTTTATCGTTCCGTTTAATATTTGAAAATTGCTGTCAACCAATCAGAATTCCAGCAGTACAGCATACGCACATGTGACTGAAGCAGCCAGTGAAATGTCCGCTCAGCTGTGAACTCAGTCATCAGTCACCTGATGACGCAGCGCAAAAAGGGCCTATTTTTTCTAGGCGTTGGTGCATGTGTATTCCACACTCAAGTAGAGACATGGGAGCACCGCGGAACCCAGCCCAACCGAGTGCGTCGCGGGACAATATTTGATCGGTGAATGCGGACGCTGGATATTATTGTGTGCGGGATGCGGGAAAATAAAGTTATTTGCGGGACTCCAGCAAAGTGGAAATATCTAGCAAAATAAAGTTACTAAAAACAGATCAACCTTTATTTATAATAGACTAAAATAAAATAAAATAAAATAGACTTTGCGGAATGGAAGGACCCTGATGAAACCATGGACACTGGACAGCGACGTGTAATTCCATTCCGAAATAGCGAGAGATCCAGTGGTGGAAAATGCGATGTCAAGAGTTTCCGAGATTAAGCAAAGTAACACACCATGTAGGTTACTCTCCATTCAGCTCCCAGCGCACCACTGGAGAGGGCTTTCAGTGATTGGGTCGCATAAGTGCGCAGAGACGGATTAATCTGAAGCCCTCATCAATGAACGACATGCTATTCCTGCTCAGACTACATTAATAGTCATAGTCTACAATTATTATTATTTTTAATTCCGTTTATTTTTCATTATTTATTTATTTTGCTAAATATTTAAAATTGGTCTATTTTGTTATTGAGGAAAAAAAAAATATTTTAATATTTGAATAAAAGAATGCATTCTTAAGCAGTATAGGCTAATTTTCCTTTGAACATGAAATAAATCCAGGTTTATTATTATTATATAATTCATTAGGCTATACTATAGCCTAATAGGTATATTTTTTATTTACATTTCTTACTTTTTTACTGTATTTCTATGTTCTATGTTCCTTGTTCGTTCCTTTCATCCATTTAATTAAACGCAAATAAAACGAAACATTTGTTTCTTTTTAAAATGTATATTCCACAGGGGAGCAATTGAAAATAGAACAGAGTAGCAGTCAGAATATGCAATGCATTTAAAAAAAATAAATAAATAAATAAAAACTTATACTTTACCTGCGGGATTTTGCAGGCGGCAGCGGGACGAAACTTGATCGTTTGCGGGAGCGGGAGATAATAACATATAGTTTTGCGGGAGCGGGATAAAATCTTGCGGGAAAAATCCATCGCAGGTCTCTACATTCAAGCGCATGCTTAGCCTTTCCTGCCCAACTGAGGACCGCAGCTCTCCTTTGATTATTCCCAACTTTGAGAAGCTCCGCTCCAGAGTCACTGGACATCATCACGCACAGATAGATGCGCTGACCAATTTCGACATATGGAAACATCTGAGAAAGATTTAACGATGACAGGCTCGTACAAGCTCTGCTGAGTCACCGGTTTCTGAGTGCAGCAAACTCAGATCAGCTTATTTTGACCAATTAATAATCAGTTCAACGGTTTAAAAAGTCATTTATTTATTTTCAGTAAATTATCAAAATATTTAAAAATGTTTTATTGCATGGTTAATATATATATATATATATATATATATATATATATATATATATATATATATATATATATATATATATAGCCTAGAGAGAGAAAGAGAGAGAGAGAAACTTATAAGTTTTTTAGAGAAAAAAAAATATTTCATTCAGAAATAGACATAATGCAGACACAAAATATTTACAAACATTAGGTTATTTTTTATAATCATTTGTTATTCCAATACATCGCGAATATGGAAACTTTGATTTTGTGCCGAATGAGAAAACCAACGGTGGTTTCAGTTTCGTTTTAGTCTAAATTAATTAATAAATTAGTTTTGGATTGTGGTTAATATTGCTATAGCTTCTTATATTTGTAATTCTTGTTCTTTTCTAAATACTGTTGATTGAAATTATTTGTTGTGGAGTGAGGGGAACTAAAATAGCCTAGCGGAGCTTCACACATTTCCCAGAAGCTGAACAGTTTTCATTTGCTATTAACCTCAAAGTAATTATTCAATGGAATTTGGAGTCCAACTGTCGGAACGCATATACAGCGTTACTTATTATACATTTACTATTATTCTATATTCTTTATATTAAATAAAAATTTTAGCATCCAGATACATCGGGAACATGGAAACATTTGGATTCGTGCCGAATGAGAGAGGTAGCTACAGCTTACATTCATTTGTGTTTGGATTGAGGTTTTTATAGCCTAAACTTTAGAGGATTTGATTTCAAGAGAAACTATTAACTGTTTTTATAATGTTTTTAAACATTTTGCTTTAGAATACAGGCATTTTAGCATTCATTATTTCGGAAAGTAAAAGGGCTAAATAAAATGCAATGTGAGCCGCGACAAAGCCTACGTTTTTTTTTTTACTCTCAAAAAAAAAAAGTATTTTTTTTAACAATGCAGCAAACATTTTTAAATCTCTTAAAAATACTTTTACAGTGTTGATAGATTTTTTTTTTAAGTAGGCCTAGCTTACATTTGGACAAAATCTGGTGCAAGCTGTAAACTGTAAGCGTTAGATCTCTTTTTTTTTCTTTTCTTTTTGAGTAAGGAAAACGCTATACTTTATTATTATTAAATTATTATTATTAGGCAAATAATATTGTTTTAAAAAAATAACATTATTAACCGGTATTTCTTCCTCCCGAACCGGTTTCCGAACAGTGATAATATCAGAGGAATGCAGAACAGAAACGTTAAAATATCGATTCTGCTCGAGTGAACCGATAGAATTTTTTTTTCGTTTTCAAGCCCTGATTGTCAGTGAGCAGTCAACCGGAGCTATATGACAATAGTGAATTTCTCTATAGAGACGGGAATAAAAAGGACCTATATATATATATATATATATATATATATATATATATATATATAAAACATATAAATATATTAAATTAATAAAGGCCAAAGATAAGAAACGTTTCGTTTTACCCCAAACGAATTATATTTTTATCAGAGCCAGCGGCAAATGTCAGAAGATCTAGCCGAAGTGAGGCTGCTCTCGGTGGATACATGATGACGGAGCTCCCGCTGATCGCATGGAGCTCATTTCCGAAATCGGCGAAACACATTTTTAAAATAGACACTGTCTTTATAAATAAACCGCATATTTTAGTTTAAATACTTAAATACTTTTAAGTACCTGAAATGCTTTTAAAACTATATTTCATAACAATAATATTTTGAAAACTATCCAAATTAAATGGCGGTGAGGCGAATTCGCGTCTTCCGCGCTGCGACACCTCCAGACGCGCGTAAACGCATCTTTGCATTGACTGAACATTGAAATCATTCGTTCCAGACGCTCTACTCGCGTTTGGTGTGAACACAGCATTAGAATCAGCTGCAGGGCGGGATTTACGCTGAACGCGGAGAGACTTCCGCCACTTAATATGTTCGATTAGAAACACGAAAATGTTCCTATGTTCCGCAAACAAAATATTGCATTCGGTCATTCGGTACACACGTGCACCGTACCGAAAGCCCTGTACCGAAACTGTTCGATAGGAATACACGTACCGTTACACCCCTACTCTTTACAGTTTTAAACTGAAAAATAGTTTGTCAATAATGCAAGAGCACAATAGAAAACACTCAATTATTCAGTTAAAGTCAGTTCATTGTTCATTCAGTGATGTCATCTTCCAGCTCAGTTCAGCTTTCTTCCAATAGTGTCAATAGTGTTGACGAGGAATTAACAGAGCAGCCATCAAGTGCTAGACAGTGTTTTAGGTTATTACATGCAGAGTCTGATAATTAACACCTCTGCTTTTTCTGAATTTAGTAGTAAGAAATTACTAGTCATCCAGTTTTTATCACCTGTGCATTCTGTGTAGGCTGCGAAGAAATATAGAGCTGAAAATCAGCAGCATAACATTGAAAGCTAACACCATGTTTCCTGATGATATCTCCCAAGGGTAACATATAAAGTGTGAAAAGCAACGGTCCTAGTACTTGTGGTACTCCCTACAGTACTTGTGAACAATATGATACTTCTTCATTCACTGCTATGAATCGATAATGGTCAGATAAGAATTATTTGAACCATAACAATGCAATTTCACCAATGCCTACATAGGCTAATTTTCTAGTCTATTCAAAAGAATGTTGTGGCCGATAGTGTCAAAATGCAACACTAAGATCCAGTAGCACCAATAGAGAGATACAACCATGAAAGGATGATAAGAGAAGGTAATTTATATGGTAGCTGTGGCCTAATGGTTAGAGAGTTAGACTTGTAACCTGTAGGTTGCAGGTTCGAGTATTGGCGCTGGCAGGAGATGTAGGTGGGAGGGAGTTAATGCACAGCACTCTCATCCAACCTCAATAACCAATTCTGAGTATGGGTTACCATACTTGGCAAATGTCACGACTTTCACTTTTTCAATTTGTAACTGATGAGAGCAGTCTCAGTGCTATAATACTATAAAACACACAGATATTATGTATTATTGCTCTTTTGAACAGAGAACAGAATAAGTTTAATACTAGCATCAGGTTTGATCAGATCACTAGAAGCTCTGGCACTACTAGCGATGAATGACTGAAACACGACTGCTAACCATCCCGTAGCTAAAGAAGCTTTAATGTGAGTGTTTGAGGGGAATGACTCCAGCAGTTTTCACTGTCTTATCTGCTTCACCTCTGAATCACCTTGAAAGCCACTTCATTACAGTGAAAACCCTTCTGCTCAGGACCGCACGCCCTGCTGTGCTGCCGAGTGCTGACTCATTAGTGAGCTGCACAGGCCCGACGCGGGTCCATATAAGCATGAGTGGAAGGCAGAACTGTATGATTTATAATGCCGGCTCTCTCTGCCTCGCTACGTTATTCTTACATCCATCAGGTGGAGGTGAAATCGCCGTGAGAGGAAGCACATCAGTCAAGCGACTGTGAAACTGACTTCACGTCACTGCTTTTACATATAGTAATATTTGCCGCCAAGATTCCAGCCCCATGCAGCGAGTCATCACCGCAAGAGTTTCTAACGAATCAACTCAAAAAAGAGAGATGAAAGGGAACAGAAAACAGCCACCAAATCACAGAGAAGAACTCAAAGAAGCTTCCATTAGATCACTGAAGGTCTCCATATATATTCCTCATCTGTGAGCATGAGAGATGATGGACAGCCATGGCTTCAGATTCATTATTAAATGAGAAAATCGAGCGCTGCAGTGAACACACATAGAGACACACGCTCTCTTACAGATATCTCTCTGTGAATTGCTGCCATGCTGGGATTCCACTTCCTCAATATCAATCCTGGCATTTCTGCACTCCAGTTATAACAGATCATGTGCTAGGTTAGGTTAGGATAAAATACAGTGTTCGGCAAAGTTACTGTTGTATTGTATTACTAAATAAAAAAGTAATTGCATTACTTAGTTACCTTATTATTGAAAGTAATGCATTACACATTACTGTTGCATTACTTTTTGTCACCGGTGCTGTGTTTACTAGTTACTTGAAAAAAGTAATCTGATTACACAACTCTCATTACTTGTCATTTGTTACCCTCAACATTGTTCAGTTAGCTCTCAAGCTCTCAAGTGTTTCCATATGTGAGACAGACTCCAGGCCTGAGAGAGAGGAGAACACACTGTGCTTTACTCTGAGAATCAGAAGATGTCCTCTGTCTCTTCTCTCTCTGGTTGTGCTTCAGTCTGATCTCTGCAGATGATTATATCATAAATCCAGGCCTCTTTCCAAATGCTGCTGGATTGTGCAGTAGAGCTTTATCTCACGTAATGTAGATGCTATCTCTCTGAAAACCTTCATGAATGAGTAACCAAAAGGACAGGACAGAAATCTAAGGCCATTCTGAATCCTGCACAGATTTCTCCAAGCCTCTACAGTTTCCTTCATATATGTGAAATGCTCTTGAACACATCACCTTCATCCTCTCTCTTTCAGATCACAACAGAAAAGGGTTGAAGGAGGAAAAGATGGACATGATCATTCTGTGTGCCACAGCTAAAACCAACCGCATCCATCAGTGACAGGATCACTGCAGAAATCAACATGCATCTCAATCAGCTCACACTTCAAGCACTTTGTGTTTAGCTTCTGCTGCTGAAGATGATTACATTTACTGAAACAAACAAACCCTGGAGTGTTTCTCCACCTGCCCATCTCTACCTGAAACACTCCTGGGGTCTCTGATGACCTGAATCAGGTGTGTTTGATCAAAACATGCTTGAAATGTTAAATGCTGAAATCAAACACATATATTTCTAAACACTGCAGTTTGGTGGTTTTCCATAGACTTACACAGCAGAAGATCTGAACACTAATGCAGTAATAACCCGACACACACCTTCACTGCTGAGCCGTTACAAAATCACTAAACAAATGGCAAAAATGTTCCCTTTAGGTAATACAACAGTTCCTCACTGGAGCAGTGTCCTTAAAGAAACTAATCTTATACCGGTTCTACCTCCAAAAGGTGTATATGACTTTAAAGTACTGCTATGCCCAGGTGCTGTTGTACTCCTAAATAAATATTTTTTGCATATTTTATACAGTGTACAATCGCTGTAAAAGCAGCAGAACCCCTTGGAGCACCTCCAGACAAAAGTACAGTTCAGAAAGCATCATTTACAGTTTTCTCTGCGAATCAAACCCACGACCTCGGCGTTACTAGCGCCATCATCTTCTGTCTGAGCCACAACAGTATCAGCCATCAGTAGGGAAAGATTTTAAGGCTCTTGGAATTTATATTGAACACTGAATATTTAAGGCTACATTATTCATGAAAATCAGGGTAGGTGTTCATCATACCATAACCCAATAACTTGATAAGGAAGTGAAAATAACCTGGTGGGAAGAACTACGTGTGGGATGAGAAATGGAGTGGAGACACGACTGAAGGTCCAGTGATGAAGAGCCAGAAGAACATCTCCCACGATCAATGAGAGGAACCAGACATGAAGCACACACATGCAGAAACATGCAGAACAGTCCTTGTGATGATTCACTTTGCCAAACTGGTGTTGGGATGCAAGAGTCCAGGCATCGGTGACTCAACAGCAGAGAGGTTGATCTGTGCCAGCCGAGACGCTTCGGGATGATACTGGGCTGATTCCAGCGGACTCACTTTACTCCAGTCGATGTGGAAGGAAAGACAACAGAACAAAGACTGAGACAGAAAGAGGCTCTTCTGAGATCTCCACACACATCCAGCTCCTGAGGACAGTTTCAAAAACTGAATATTTATAAATCATATCTGAGTCATTGTGTCTCTCTTCTACATTAAAATCTACACCAACAAACTTATAAACAGTGTTGGAAGTAATGCATTACAAGTATCTTCAGAAATCAGATTACTTTTTCAGTTAACTATACGAACATTTCTTTTTAATCTACAAGACAATATCCAAGTAATGCAAGTCATTTTGTTTCCCATTTATTCTCCGACCGCTCTCCCGTCCACACGTGGAGAGGAATGAGGAGAGACTGGCTCTTCCTTCAGCCCGAGGCTTATTCATTTCACTTTTGATCTGAAAGAGTCTTCACAGAAATATGACACTCTGGTTTTTTGTTATTAAAAAAAAAAAAAAGCAAGCCTAACCCTGGTGACAAAGTAATGCAAAAATAACGTAATCCAAAAAAGTAACTATGTAACGCTTTTAATGGATTAGTGCTATATTGTAATGCATTATTTTAACAGTTTTTAGTGTTGCAGATATTAGAAAATGTCACCCTTCTCAAGTAACGGATCTGGACACTGACTGGTGCTCTAATATATGCTGATGACATTAATCAGACAGAGATCTGAAACCATTCAGCTGTGCACAATTTCATGATCATTTGCGAGTTATAGATTTCACATCTGGAAGAGAGCTTTCTGTTCGTATGTTCATGTATGTGAATCACACACACACACACACACACATACCAGATCAAACGCAGTAGTTTCATGTTAGAAGTGAGGCTTCTGGTCTCCATCACATGGATCTTCATGAAGCAGGCAGATAGCTCACATTTACTGTAACTGAACATGAATTAAAGTCTAAAAATAACAGATAACCATCACAGAACACACACACACACACACACACACACACTGCTTCAGAGAGATCCCTGCCACCTTCCTCCCAGATGAATGTCAAATCAGAGTTCGGCTTAGCTTAGCTTTCTCCAGAGTACATTTCATCCCGTCATCAGCAGGAAGAGCTTCTGTTCCCTAAAGCTGCTCACATCCTCAGAAACACATTCACAGATCCAGAGCAGTCGCTGTATTCAGGGACACACAGCGGGTCACACAGCGCCCGTCCCGATCAGAGCGCTGCTTCACAGTACTTACTCCAAATATGACAAATACAGAGCACGTAAACAACTCCGCTTATAGAAACACTGTGGGAAGATCGTTTTCTCTAAAACGCTGAAATGTCCAGTTTTCATGTTAGAAATATGACGTTATTTTAAAGTTACAGAAATGTTTCTACAAGCGTTTCACCCTAAATATAATTTCATTTTTAATATTCCAAGAATATAAAAATGTCTGGTTTTCTTGTCATGATCACAATCTTATCTGAAGGTTACAAATAAACATTTTATCAATTTTACACAAAATATAATACTATTGTATCTTTAATATTCCAAGATTATAAATAATATATTTGATTATAAAAATATATATATATTCTTGTCACACTGTTTAAAGGTTACAAAAACATTACTTGCAACATTCAATTATTATTGTTTTTACACAAAATATGTTAATTATTTTTGAACGTCCAGTTTTCTTGTTGTGACTAGAATGTTATTTTAAAGGATACAAGAACACTTCTTGCCACATTGCACTTATCTTTACCCAAAGTATATCATTTGAATGTTTCTTAGAATGTACAAACATCATAAATACTTTCCGAGAAGTCCTTTTTTCCTAAACATTGTGAAAATTATCTGAGAAGCAGGGTTTGGACATTGAGCAGAAAAGTGTTGATTCAGTGGTGAAGTGTGTAATGCACTAGATTATCCAAAGATAGATGTTAGTGCATTCAGTTATTTATTAAACAACTCAAACTGGCAGAATATACTGTAGTCTTGTACTGAAGTTAGTCATCTCCTGATGTAAGCTGCCCACCTCTAACACACACTCACACACTCACATGCTCACACACACACACACACACACGCACTAGCACACACACTCAACACTCACATGCTCACACACCCACACACACACACATACGCACACACACTCACACACTCACATGCTCACACAGGACACAAGCCCATCTGGAGCAATCTCTGTGTTAGTAACATCTCTCTCTCTCTCTCTCTCTCTCTGTCTGTCTCTCTCTCTCTCTCCCTCTCTCTCTCCCTCTCTCTCTCTCTCTCTCTCTCTCTCTGTCTGTCTGTCTCTCTCTCTCTCTCTCTCTCTCTCTCCCTCTCTCTCTCAGCACCTGACAGAAATC
>NW_020526660.1:72500-100000 GCF_003368295.1 Carassius auratus | reverse complement strand
TGCGGGACTCCCGCAAAGTGGAAATATCTAGCAAAATAAAATTACTAAAAACAGATAAACCATTATTTATAATAGACTGAAATAAAATAGACTTTGATGAATGGGAGGATGCTGATGAAAGCATGGACAGCAACGTGTAATTCCATTCCGAAATAGCAAGAGATCCAGTGGAGGCAGTGGCGTAGCCACTGGCACACCTAAAAATTGATGCAGAATTATTTTTTATAGTCTCAATAAAAAATGTTTACTAAACTTGGGCTATTGTTGTTTACTTAGAATATATAAATATATTTTTCTTTGTTCGGGACTCGGTTGATTCAGATCGACACTTCGGAGCATGTTCGCGACACGGTTGATTCAGATCGGCACTTCGGAGCATGTTCGCGACTCGGTTGATTCAGATCGGCACTTCGGAGCATGTTCGCGACTCGGTTGATTCAGATCGACACTTCGGAGCATGTTCGCGACTCGGTTGATTCAGATAGGGCACTTCGGAGCCTGTTCGCGACACGGTTGATTCAGATCGGCACTTCGGAGCATGTTCGCGACTCGGTTGATTCAGATAGGGCACTTCGGAGCCTGTTCGCGACACGGTTGATTCAGATCGGCACTTCGGAGCATGTTCGCGACTCGGTTGATTCAGATAGGGCACTTCGGAGCCTGTTCGCGACACGGTTGATTCAGATCGGCACTTCGGAGCATGTTCGCGACTCGGTTGATTCAGATAGGGCACTTCGGAGCCTGTTCGCGACACGGTTGATTCAGATCGGCACTTCGGAGCATGTTCGCGACTCGGTTGATTCAGATAGGGCACTTCGGAGCATGTTCGCGACTCGGTTGATTCAGATCGGCACTTCGGAGCCTGTTCGCGACTTGGTTGATTCAGATTCAGAGATTTTTTTAAATTCAGATCTGGACATGAAGCAGGAAGTGTTTGTCAAACAGTTAATTGGTGATAAATGAATATTTGGACTTGAGGCTTTTTTTTACCTGTCGATTCAGCATGTACATGGACCCACACACAAAGGTGGACACACTCTAGACGCGCACAGCGTTTGAAGCCCAATACATGCGTCCCACAAATTGAGACTGTCACGCATAATCAATGCTTGCTCAAAAAGAGTTGGTCGCTATATCTGGAGTCACCAACCCGCCGATCGCGGTCGACAAGTCGATCTTGGAAGCATTTTAAATCGATCGCGAAGATTTTTCAAAATCTGAGAAAAAAAAGGTGCGATCCTCCGCTGACTGCGCGCGCATCTCCCGAAACAGACGAGACATTTATACTCGACACAACTGTTTTAGACTGAAAACCAGACCATACAACTGATTTAGACGCGGGTGCCGGTGTGATGAGATGTACTAATATCCGTCTGCTCGGGCATGATTGTTTTAGGCCTGTAATTGATTGATTATTAAGGTGATAGGGATGGCACGGTTCGCTGAAATAAAAAAAACCAAACCGTTCGGTTCACCACACGCGGTTCGGCACGCGCTTCGACTTAAATCTGACAAAGCATCTGTAATATCATCTGTAATATGGCTTGCCCTAAATGGCACGTAAAAAAAACAGGGTTCAGCTAATAAATGTTTCTGTTGATGCATGCGCATTCTGGCTTCCCAGACATTACAAAAACATGAAAAAAGATCTATATTGAGCAACTACAATTCATTTTAATCCTATAATTATATAATTTATTTAAAGTGAATAAATTGTAATGAAAAATAAACAAAATGAAATAGCTAAAGTTCAAAACTATCGTATTTGGAAGAAAATTATTACATTTAACAATTAACTACATTTTGACACGACCTGCAAATTAACACTAGGAGTATGATTGGACGGAAGCAGTGTGACAACAATACTATCCCATAATTTTGCACAGTAATCTGACAATAAATGTGGCACACCCAGATTTTCATATGAGTCTCTTTTCTGTCTACACTACTGAGTGGAGGAAAATGCGATATCAAGAGTTTCCGAGATTAAGCAAAGTAACACGCCATGTGGGTTACTCTCCATTCAGCTCCCAGCGCACCACTGGAGAGGGCTTTCAGTGATTGGGTCGCATAAGTGCGCAGAGACGGATTAATCTGAAGCCCTCATCAATGAACAACATGCTATTCCTGCACGGACTACATTAGTAGTCATAGTCTACAATTATTATTATTTTTAATTCCGTTTATTTTTAATTATTTACTATTTATTTTGCTAAATATTTAAAATTGGTCTATTTTGTTATTGAGGAAAAAATATTTTTTTGTTTGTTTAATGTTTGAAGAAAAGGCATTCTTAAGCAGTATAGGCTAATTTTCCTTTGAACATGAAATAAATCCAGGTTTATTATTATTATATAATTCATTAGGCTATACTACAGCCTAATAGGTATATTTTTTGTTTACATTTCTTACTTTTTTACTGTATTTCTATGTTCTATGTTCCTTGTTCGTTCCTTTCATCCATTTAATTAAACAAATGAAACGATTTTTTTTATTTATTTTTAGTTTTTTTTTTTAGTTTTTAAAATTTAAATTCAACAGGGGAGCAATTGACAAAATAACCGAGTAGCAGTCAGAATATGCAATGCATTTAAAAAAAAAAAAAAAAAACGTATACTTTACCCGTGGGATTTTGCAGGCGGTAGCGGGACGAAACTTGATCGTTCGCGGGCGGGAGCGGGAGAAAATAACATATTTTTGCGGGAGCGGTATAAAATCTTGCGCGAGCGGGACAGTAAAATCCATCCCGCATAGGTCTCTACATTCAAGCGCATGCTTAGCCTTTCCTGCCCAACCGAGGACCGCAGCTCTCCTTTGATTATTCCCAACTTTGAGAAGCTCCGCTCGCCAGAGTCATTGGACATCATCATGCACAGATAGATGCGCTGACCAATTTCGACATATGGAAACGTCTGAGAAAGATTTAACGATGACAAAAGCTCGTACAAGCTCTGCTGAGTCACTGGTTTCTGAGTGCAGCAAACTCAGATCAGCTGATTTTGACCGATTAATAATCAGTTCAACGGTTTAAAAAGTCATTTATTTATTTTCAGTAAATTATCAAAATATTTATAAATGTTTTATTGCATGGTTAATATATATATATATATATATATATATATATATATATATATATATATATATATATATATATATATAGCCTAGAGAGAGAAAGAGAGAGAGAGAGAGAGAAACTTGTATATAAGTTTTTTTGAGAAAAAAAAATATTTCATTCAGAAATAGACATAATGCAGACACAAAATATTTACAAACATTAGGTTATTTTTTATAATCATTTTTTATTCAAATACATCGCGAATATGGAAACTTTGATTTTGTGTCGAATGAGAAACCCAATGTTGGTTTAAGTTTCGTTTTATTCTAAATTAATTCGTTTTGGTTTGTCGTCGTAAATATTGTTAATATTTTTATAGCCTAAACTTTGGAGGATTTGATTTGAAGAGAAACTAATAACTGTTTTTATAATGTTTTTAAACATTTAGCTTTAGACATTTTAGCCTTCATTTTTTCGGAAAGTAATAGGGCTAATAAAATGCAATGTGAGCCAAGACTTATGTTTTATATTTATTTATTTTTTTACTCTCAAAAATCTTATACAATTGTTTTTGTTTTTTTAACAATGCAGCAAACATTTTTTAAATATCTTAAAAATACTTTTAGTGTTGCTGGATTTTTTTTTTTTTTTTTTAAGTAGGCCTAGCTTACATTTGGACAAAATCTGGTGCAAGCTGTGAACTGTAAGCGTTAGATCTCTATTTTCTTTCCTTTTTTGGAGTAAGGAAAACGCTATACTTTATTATTATTATTATTATTAAATTATTATTATTAGGCAAATTATAAGCAAATAATATAAAAAAATAGAATAACGTTATTAACCGGTATTCATTCCTCCCGAACCGGTTTCGGAACGGTAATAATATCAGAGGAACGCAGAACAGAAACGTTAAAATATCGATACAGATAGACTCAGAATCAGCCCGACACTAAAGGGTACAGCGTTTTTAATATCGATCTACTTTACAATTCACTAATCTTTCATTTTTAAAATTGATATGAAACCAAAATGTTTACATTCACTGTAATTATAAATATATAAACGTCTCATTATGATGTATGCATTTTAAAGTATAGAACTCACTTCATTAAGTTTGCATGAGAAATTTAACAGTTATACAGAAAGTATATAGAAAATATAACATTTAGCAAAATTACCCTTGCATTTATTTATACTTGGAAACTAAAATTTAACACAAACACTCGGGTGACGCTTTACAATTTACAATAAGGTTTGATTTGTTAACATTAGTGACCTCCCCAACATGGACTAACATGTAAGACACTTAACATTAACCGCAGTTAATTTCAACATTTACTAATACATTAAGAACAGAAGTTGTGCCTGTTGACATTAATGGATCAGAGCTAACATGAACTTACAAAGAACTGTTGTTGTTCATATTGTAACAAATATATTGCTCATTGTTATTTAATATTAATTTTAACATTTACTCACGTTAACTTATGACACTTTGTAAAGAGACCATGGGCGTAGGTTTAGGGGGGGACGCTATAGGTACTAGTCCCTATCAATATTTTGAGATGACAAATTTGTCCCCACCAGTATTTAGCAAGCTCCTTTGAACTGCTATTTGGATTCTAACGGCCACGACGACAGTACAAGAAACGCTGTAATTTGATTGGCGGCGGGGTATCTGACGGGCTACACGCGCGGGCCGGGACTACTTTTGTGCTTGCACTAGCAGCGAGCGGGAGGTGTGTGTGTGTGTGTGTGTGCGCACGCGAGCGCATGTTGACGACGGCCGACAGTAAGTTACCAGGGCTGCCTCTGTGCCACATACAAAGGCCAGTAAAAACATTTTATTAGGCTTTCAAAGGCAGATTCTACTGTGGAAAATAGTATTAACTGGTGATAGTATGTGTTACCCAGGATGATAGAATACTACGTTAGCAAGTAACAATGTCAATTAGCCTGTACCTTAACTTAGAATCTTGCAGTCAAGTAAACGTGAATGTACTGCAGGGTAAATAGTGTTTATAATAGAAAAGGGTTATTATATTTATTTATTTAGATTTGTTTATTTGTGGCAGAGTATTTTTTGTTAGTGTAAATACTAATGTACATAATAATTTATGTTAATAAAACGTTTGGTTGTTCAGCATTACACAGTCTCAGGTTTTTTTTTTTTTTTTTTTTTTTTTTATGAGATGAAGTAGATTCACTTCTGTATTGTGATATTCTGTATTGCCAAGAGTCTGAAATAAAAAAAGGAAATCACCATTAAATCAATGCTATCTTACAACAAAGTAATTCCGGGGGGGGGGGGGGGATGTCCCGGGGTGTCCCCACCAAAGCTGAGACCAAACCTACGCCCATGAAAGAGACACCAACACAGTGTTTTGAACAACACATTAGTAAATGAGTCAAACAATAAGTACTCTCCATTGTCAAATCGCTCAGGGTTTATGGTTGCGGTGTGTAACACGGTGTATCTTAATCCGGTGACATCTTTGTTTAGGAGCTTTCATGTCTGCACCTGTAATATTAGTAAAGATATAACGGAATGAGTCAACTACATTAAATGTTTTAGCAATGTACCTGTTGTTCGACAGACTATTTACAGCACTAACTGCAGTGACAGCACAGTGATTAATGCCCAGCATGATTCATATTTATTGTGCATCAAGCTAATTAAAGAGAGTTCTCCCAAACAAATGTATTAATTTAGAGGGAATATGGGGAAAAAAAACTATGTTTTCTTGCTGCAACTGTATTTACAGAAATAGGAATGTGGAAGCTAAAGATAAACAAACCTTTCTCTTTGTATATGCAGGACCGCTGTCATCCTCCTCTTCCTCATCTGTTTGTTGGTGGACTGTAGTGTTGTTCGTCAGTTTTCTGCTGCGTAATTTTAAGCTCTAGACCCACACAACAATACTTAGATCAAAGATTAAAATAATTTTTAAAAAGTGTATTTTTTACTTGCGTTCAGCACAAAGCCGCGTTCGCTGCACGCTCACATGTGAGGTGAACTTTTGCGAGTTCCTTTCTGAGCTAATAAGCCCTGCACTAGTAAAATACTAAAAATAAATGCTCAGCGATGCTTTCCAGAAGTGTTTTATTGAAATGAGTCCATAAATCCTTGATATCTTGGTAAATAATCCCTTGTTTTGTTTGGAACCAAACATGGCGGACAGGACTCATGAGCACAGGTACGAGACTCCGCCCACTGCGCGAGTGAAGGTGAATAAATCACCTGAGAGCGCAGTGAAGCCAATAGCATTCAAAATACATACAAGCAAGTGTAAATATGACCTTCTGCATTACGTAAATATAGATTTGCTGTTGTTATAAACATAGGGGAATGTTTCGTCCTGTAAAGCACTTAACTCAAGTTTAAAACGGCTTTATGTTAAATATTGCTATATTAATGTAACCATCTATAACAGCACGAGTCATTGCCAGAAGTGGGCCGGACTCTACAGCCAGACTCGAGCTGGTTACGGTGACCGCCGCATCACACACACATGCGAGAGCGAGCTGAGGACCACACACACCGACGCCGAATCTGAGCCGGAGGCGCCGCAAGGCAGCCGACCTCGGGCCCATTACCACCCGTTAAACCGTAACACCGGTAGAAAGCCCGCGAGCATGAGCTCTTGAAGCTCCGCACTCTTCCGAAAGGGGAAGAAGGAGCAGCAGCTCATTTTCATTTAAAGGGCGCGCGTTTTGGCTCATACCCTAAAAGTGGCAATTTCAACAAACTATAAAAAATTATCTGTGGGGTATTTCGAGAAACAACTTCACATACGCACTCTGGGGACATCAGAAAACAATTTTAAATATTGTATTAATGAATTCTGTGGCACCTTTAAATAGAGATGGAAAAAGCGTCTAGATGTTAAACATTTTTGAAAAATACAAATTTGTTGTAAAAATACATTCATTCACATTTTTGCAGTGGCTTTTAATGATTAAGTATGAGTATTTGCGAATCTGCCCTGGCCAGTTCAAAACACACACACACAGAGAGAGAGAGAGACACACCACTTCATAGCAGAAATATTGTCAGAGAAATTGATTCTCAGGTCTGTAGGCTATAGTCAGTTGTATTGACACACAAGGATGTATTGGTCACTTCACTGCAGCTCGTGCATCAGTAAGGATTCCAGCTACACCCCACTGCCACAGTACTGCAGTATTAGAGAGTGTTGTGGAGAAAAATCACTACTAATAGCAAAGCTATTAGTTTAACTATAATTACTGGCAATATTTCAACCAATCAAGAACTCCGTATGACCATCACACAGCATCTGGTGAAGAGGAGACAGAGACATGTAGCCAATCTGTGTATGGAGGTTGGTTAGCAGGCTGTGATTGATGGAGGCTGATAAGTAAGTTTGGTGTATTCCTCTGCTCTGGTATTTTCCACTCAAACTTACTCCTGCTGCAGATCCATGCTGCAATTTTCCTGACAAGGTCAGCCATCCAACCACTAACTCGACCCATTTCAACCCTGATCAGCATCAGCGGAGAACTGGACGAAAGCAGCAGAGGAATCGCTGTAATACCATCTCTATCGAGGCTCAAAGGCCTGTCGTGAGCACAAACAGTCAATGATCATCAAAATAGCCTGTGTCGTCATTATATCATCCACTTTAACAACGAAGCCAAGAGTGGAGTCAGAGAGTTAGAGCACGAGTGCTGCTTTCTCAAGTGAAGCTCTGCTACGCATTTAACTGGTGACCACTTTTGGTGCTTTGGGAAAAATAAATCGCTACTGTATGTTCGGTTCACCAGGGTTTGGAGTCCTGTGTATGATTCAACTCTGAAAGTGCAGCAGTGTGGACATAAGTTCCTTTCCTGTAGATCCAGGCCAGTATAAATCCTTTCAGTCCGGTTATAGAGTTCTCTGTAGAAAGCCAGAGGCTCGATCTCACAAGCCTGGAGCGACAAGCACCATCAGGAAAGCTTCCAGTGCACCAGCTCGAGTGTCATCTGCATTCAGTGCGGTGACAGTCATGCAGCGAGAAAAACCTGCATCAGAATATTGGTGAATAATGTAACAATGTGTTGCCTTTCTGTGGTAAATCTGACGAATGTTGTGGTGAATTGGATTCTTTTGTTGAGAAGAACACACTGTGAGTGCTAGCGGTTTGGAGGGCAGCATTTCCTCACTGATTATACGGTCATTTCTGTCCACCCTGACTGAACAAAAGCTATTTCCCGGTCTAACAGCATTCAGTCAGTCAAATTTGTTGTTTTGTAAGGGTTCACAAGAAGCCAGTGTCTGTTTACACACAGTGGTACTCAAATGGTTCAGATCATACTTAGAAGGGAGAGGCGTGAGTTATGTGAGTCTAGGAGAGCATAAGTCTAAGTGGACGTCCATGACATGCGGAGTCCCACAAGGCTCAATTCTTGCACCGCTCTTGTTTAGCCTGTATATGCTTCCACTGAGTCAAATAATGAGAAAGAACCAAATTTCCTATCACAGCTATGCTGATGATACCCAGATTTACCTAGCCTTATCTCCAAATGACTACAGCCCCATTGACTCCCTCTGCAAATGCATTGATGAAATTAATAGTTGGATGTGCCAGAACATTCTTCAGTTAAACAAGGAAAAAACTGAAGTCATTGCATTTGGAAACAAAGATGAAGTGTTCAAGGTGAATGCATACCTTGACTCTAGGGGTCAAACAACTAAAAATCAAGTCAGGAATCTTGGTGTGATTCTGGAGACAGACCTTAGTTTCAGTAGTCATGTCAAAGCAGTAACTAAATCAGCATACTATCATTTAAAAAACATTGCAAGAATTAGATGTTTTGTTTCCAGTCAAGACTTGGAGAAACTTGTTCATGCCTTGATCACCAGCAGGGTGGACTATTGTAATGGTCTCTTCCCAAAAAGACCATTAGACAGCTGCAGCTCATCCAGAACCAGAAGATCTGAGCATATCACACCAGTCCTCAGGTCCTTACACTGGCTTCCAGTTACATTTAGGATTGATTTTAAAGTACTTTTACTCGTTTATAAATCACTCGATGACCTAGGACCTAAATACATTATATACAGTTATTTACGGATACAGTGTGTTTCACTGAATATAAACCTAACAGAGCACTCAGATCACTAGGATCAAGTCAGTTAGAAATACCAAGGGTTCACACAAAACAAGGGGAGTCCTCCTTTAGTTACTATGCTGCCCGCAGCTGGAATCAGTTTCCAGAAGAGATCAGATGTGCTAAAATGTTAGTCACATTTAAATCTAGACTCAAAACCCATCTGTTTAGCTGTGCATTTATTGAACGAGTGTGATGTCTGAACTGATTTGATTCTAAATCAATTTAAGTAATTTTAAATTCCTTGTTTTATTTTTGTGATCATTTTTTATGATTATTTTATTTCCTTTTATGTAAAACACTTTGAATTACCTTAGTGTATGAAATGTGCTAAATAAATAAACTTGCCTTGCGTTACACAGCCAACTTGTATGGCAAATGCTGTTTTTCAGAAATAGTGCATCAATTCTATTTGCAGTCAGTGTGAATAGCATCTATTACTGTTTACACTTAGAATAAACAATGCAATCTGTTTTTATTTTTGTTTTGTTTTTTACTTTGTGCCAACCACATTCTACCACCATTCACCCAAACCATAACCAGACTTCATATCGGACCTAAATCCATCCAATCTAAATCCAGTATTAATATCAATTGTATTATTATTGGTTTAATTTCTTGTTTGATCAAACTGGCGTATGTTTGCACACGTCTCTTTCTGCTCAATATTGGCTTTAACACTTTTGCTCTGTTTCTGAGACTCAATATTGAACTTGAGATGTGCTGAGGTTTTCATTGGTGATGTGAGCCAAGATTTACACTCACTTTGATTGATCACAAACTCATCTAAATGAAGCCAACTGGGAGATCATTGGTAAAAACCACAAAAGATAATCAAACACATGAAGCCTCAGTGGAAGAATAAAGAGAGATGAGCTCGGAAAGAATTACTGACAAACATGCAAGACAAAGGCGTAAATCCCACAACGTGCATCCGGTAGACGAGGGAGTTTGAAGCCGCTGTCAACATCATTAGCCGGTTACTGCCCTGCATATCAAACATGAATTAAACATCCAGTTAGCCAATCAATGCATTGTTGCAATGTCACGGGATGATGGCGAGGTATCAAGCGCTCACATATAATTAATGCAGATGGCCCAGAATTCCTCAGTCCTTTGGAATCGCAGCGTGACGATGAGGCTTGGAGTGGGAATAATGATAAGAAGAGAGAAGACTAACAGAACGGCTTTGTGTTGTCACTGTTAAATGAGTGAGGCCAGGAGAGAGCCATCCGTGATGAAGCAGAATGTCCCAAAGCTTGCCTACTCTTTCCCTACACACTCAAAAGATCTTTTTCTTCTCAAAAAAAGTTAGTAAAGGCATAGTTTAAAAAGAGACAAATTGGGAAGCAGCAAATCTGTCTGGTTTTGCAGCATGGCTGTAATGCTCAGCCCAGCAGGCTGGGCTACTAAAATAGAAATGGGGTCTGATTTCTATGTGTGAGAGTTAAAACGTGTTAAAGGGATGACAAAAAAAAACAGAACTACCGTTAATAATATGTTCAGGTGACTGATCAGCTGACATGCCAACCATGCAGATCTTAAAGACATACACACAGACTAAAATGGATAAGAGGCATAAAATGGACCTAAGAACATGTAAACCAATTAAAACTCTATAAAACATAAAATCACTGTTATAAATAGAGTGATTTAAAAAACAATTTGCTCACATTAGTGACCCTCTATGTCTCGTAACTTTGAACGCTCCTCTGGTTTCAGTTGTGTTTTTATTTATTTTGGTGACGTATAAATAAAGTCTTCCCATCTGCCTGCACTTGAGTCTTCGCCTCTTGCGATCCGTGACACTACGTCCTTAATAACAATGGATGAAAAGTTTAGAGCCCTACTGATGATTAAGTCTAGAGTGTGTCCACCTTTGTGTGTGGGTCCATGTACATGCTGAATCGACAGGTAAAAAAAAGCCTCAAGTCCAAATATTAATTCATCACCAATTAACTGTTTGACACTTCCTGCTTCAATGTCCAGATCTGAATTGTAAAAAATGACAAACATGCTCTGAAGCGCCGATCTGAATCAACCGAGTCGCGAACAGGTTCCGAAGTTTCGATCTGAATCAACCGAGTCGCGAACAGGCTCCGAAGTGCCGATCTGAATCAACCGAGTCGCGAACATGCTCCGAAGCGCCGATCTGAATCAACCGAGTCGCGAACAGGCTCCGAAGTGCCGATCTGAATCAACCGAGTCGCGAACAGGCTCCGAAGTGCCGATCTGAATCAACCGAGTCGCGAACAGGTTCCGAAGTTTCGATCTGAATCAACCGAGTCGCGAACAGGCTCCGAAGTGCCGATCTGAATCAACCGTGTCGCGAACAGGTTCCGAAGTTTCGATCTGAATCAACCGAGTCGCGAACAGGCTCCGAAGTGCCGATCTGAATCAACCGAGTCGCGAACAGGTTCCGAAGTGCCGATCTGAATCAACCGAGTCGCGAACAGGTTCCGAAGTGCCGATCTGAATCAACCGAGTCGCGAACAGGTTCCGAAGTGCCGATCTGAATCAACCGAGTCGCGAACAGGTTCCGAAGTTTCGATCTGAATCAACCGAGTCGCGAACAGGCTCCGAAGTGCCGATCTGAATCAACCGAGTCGCGAACAGGTTCCGAAGTGCCGATCTGAATCAACCGAGTCGCGAACAGGTTCCGAAGTTTCGATCTGAATCAACCGAGTCGCGAACAGGCTCCGAAGTGCCGATCTGAATCAACCGAGTCGCGAACAGGTTCCGAAGTTTCGATCTGAATCAACCGAGTCGCGAACAGGCTCCGAATTGCCGATCTGAATCAAACGAGTCGCGAACAGGCTCCGAATTGCCGATCTGAAAACTTCGACCAAAGAATGTAAAAAATAACTCTATTTCTCTAATAACCCTAATAACGCTACAACTCTATGAAAACTCAGATCAGGTATCTAAAAATAAATCGCTATAGTAAAAGAGAAATAATAAGAGGAGTGAAGTTTCCTACCGTTCTGCTGTGTTTGGTCCTCACGCGCGTCTGACGCTCCGCGGCGCGTCTCCGCCCCTCACACGCGTGTTTACAGCGCTAAATTAATAATCTTTGCTAATTATTATACATTTACTTCATTGTCAGCTTCAGGTACTTCATTTATTATTGTTCAATGAACTGTTTGAAACAAAAAAAGTTTGTATTTCAGTAATAATTCTAAATGATCTAAATAAAATATATAAAATAATGGTTTTTATTTTAATATCCTTTTAAATATAATCTATTTCTGTGATGTGCAGCTGTATTTTCAGGATCATTCCTCCAGTCTTCAGTGTCACACGATCTTTAGAAATCATGAAAATATGATGATTTATTATTAGAACTATTAATAGTTGTGCTACCAAATATTATTTTGGAATCTGCGATACTTTTTTCATGATTCTTCGATGTATAATTTAATTTAATTTTTATTATTAGAATTATCAACAGTTTTGCTGATAAATATTATTTTGGAATCTGTGATACTTTTTTCAGGATTCTTTGATGAATAAAAAGTTAAAATTAAATAAATAAACTTGAGTAAAAGTACAGATACGTATAATAAAATATTACTCCAGTAAAAGTACTCCTTTTTCAATTTTACTCAAGTGAAAGTACAAAAGTACTCAATATATTATGTACTTAAGTAAAAAAGTACTGAAAGATAGATGTTTGCAATTTTATATAGGCTAATTTAATTTTATACTAGCACATTTTTTTTATAATCCTACTGCTCAAAATATCTGGGATTTTTTACAAAATAACCACTATATGGAGTCAAGATATATTTTTGTTGTTGATATGGACTGTTGTTTTAAAGTGTTTTAAAGTTTGTGGTTTTACAGAACATCACAGTTATATATGACATGATGATAAGGCCTGAAGTTAGGAAGAACATTTTAAGGAAAATATAATTATATTTTCATAATGATTTTTTCCTTCTCAAATCTTGTCTGTGGTGTAAAAACACCCCTGGCCAAACTCGGTGCATCTCTTCCCCTCTTTGATAATTACTGTAGTTACCATGTTCTGAACATCACATCCTTTCTTTTCTCCCCAGATGTAATCTATATATATATAGGTGGTTCAATAAAAATATTTGGACATTATTTATAAAAATTACCTCAAGTTAGCACCAGCAAGCTTGTGAGCTAGACATTTAGCATCATCTACAATATTTACTTATTTTCATTACAGTTATGAATAAACATGAAAAATGTACTTACCTGTAAGTAAAGCTACTCCGTTACTGTCCACCACTGCCTGGAGCACAAAACTTAAGTCTTAAGTCACTGGGGTATATTTGTAGCAATAGACAAAAATACATTGTATGGGTCAAAATCTATTTTTATTTTATGCCAAAAATTATTAGAATATTAATAAAGATCATGTTCCATGAAGATATTTTGAACATTTTCTACCATAAATATATAAAAACCTAATTTTGGATTAGTAATATGCATTCCAAAGAAATTAAAGCTTTGGCATAAGTTCTGCCAGGAAGACTCAATTGTTAGCGTCACCTATTACCTTCTCAACTGTCCAATCATGTTCTAATAACAGAAGTAAAACGAACCCGTGCTTACACTTGTCTGAGTTTGCTGAGCGCTTCATTCACTCTTTTTTTGGCACCCTCAGATTCCAGACTTCAGATTTTCAAGATTATTTGTCCAGCTTTCAGATGATGTATAAATCTCAATTTTGAGAAATTGAACTTTATGATTGGTTTTGTGCTCCAGGGTCACACTTCACAAATCTGACCATTATTGCTTGTGAGGTGGAAATTAATGTCATTTCTTTCTTACTTTGTTTAAAGTATGCAGCCTCAGTAATGTACGCCATCCTTGAAAAGAAAGAAAGAAACGCTCTGAAAGCTTCACTGGTGACGCCACAGACTGCAGACAGGACAAATATAAGAGCACGAGACACTTTAAACAACAATGCCTACGTTTACATGCAACCAAGTAATCCGTTTGTAATTGGATTGACTGTTCAATCGGACTGAAAAGCCTTCGTGTAAATACCTAAATCGATCCTTAGTCGAGAAATTCTTTCCAACTCAATTTGGATTTTATCCTCGGGACGTATAAACGTGCGTATCACCCCGATCACTTTATTTAGCATTCCTGTAAACACTGCAATCAGATTCATCAATTGGAATGAATTCAGAACCAAACATTTGCATTTAAACGAAGCCAATCAGACGCTTAGAAAACAGCGATATCTGCACTTTTACTGCAATAACAATGAATAAAGGAGCTCTTCTCTGCCATAAAGGTGCAGCAGACAAACCATGAGCTCTTTCTGGATCCTCTGGTGGAGGATAATGATGACGTGTTCATCTCTCTTCTGTCAGCCTGTCCTCCACCTAACACAGACTCAGCTCCTCATACTGTCATCGAGCACCAGCAGAAACTCTGTTCTGACTCTGAAGCACAAGTTCATCATTATCTAGCAGCAACACGCTCGTGTTATCACTGCTTTACTCTGAGGAAAACTGATTTCCTAGCTCTGTGATTATTTGTTGACTTTCATAATGTTCTGATGACGGTCTGATTGGACGCCGTACAGCGCCGTTACGGTTTTATATCATTTTGATTGCATACATAAAAAGCTCCAACTCTAGAAAGTTCTGATGACCTTGTGGACATTTAATCACAGCAGCTGCAAGTCGCTTTCATACGCCATCAAAAAGAGTTCTGTTTGGGCATCTGTGGTTTAGATGAATAATCATCAGATGAGTCTCTAATAAAACATATAAATATGTAACCGCAGGTGGAGGAAGACGAGTGAGTGAGTGAGAGAGAGAGAGAGAGAGAGAGAGAGTGAGAGAGAGCGAGCGAGAGATGGAGGGAGGGAGAGAGAGAGTGAGTGAGAGAGAGAGAGAGAGAGAGAGAGAGAGGCCAGGTTTATCTGAAGTTTCTCTAGTGAAGCTTGATTGGCAGTGGCCTAGATTCTCAGTCGTCTCCAGACCGTCCCATTTCTGCTGCGCCTCGCTCTAAAATGTGTCAGTCTGTCCCGGGAACATTTGGCAAAGTGGAGGAGCTTTTTCTGCCCCAAACGATCCCTTTCTATCTCCTTCCCTTGCACACACACACACACACACACGCAGCGTTTATATGCCAAGCTCTGTGTGGAAGTGTGTTTCGGCCCCGTGGCGGGACTCAAACCCACATCCGATTCCTCACACCCCATCACGCAGACCGAGCGAGATCTGAGGAGAGAAACAGAGCGGATCTAGGTCAGCGTGAGCCGGTCATCTCTCTGAAAGACTTCTGGAGTCTCATCCTGCTCCGAACCGTCTCTGGGTTTATGTCTCATCTGTTTTAATTGAATCACAGAGTTAAAGTTGCCAATGTAGCGTTTAATGAGAAAAATACTTTAAAAATGATAAAATCATCAGATTATTAAAATTAATTTAGTCACTTTAAAAATTGCTCCTTTAAATGTCTTAAATAATTAAAAACATGCTTTTCTGTCACTGTATACAATACAATTACATTCAGAGGAAAGAATCACAGAGTTGTACAGGAACAAACAAGACACAAGGATAAAATGAAACAAAAAATAGTGTATATTATCAAAGACTTAGATTAAATTAAACTGTTCAACATGTTCAGGTGGTTACACTGTATTTGGTCTCCTTTAGATAAAGTAACTTAGCAGCTACTGTACATGTTAACTAGCTCTCATTAGAGTATTATTAGACTGTTAGCTTCGGATTAGCAGACATCATTAGACATATACACTGCTGTTCAAAGGTTGGGGATCTGTAAGATGTTTAATGTGTTTTAAAGAAGTTAAGTTGAGCTCCTGAATGACTGTTGTATAAAACTGACAAACACTGAAACAACCGTAATGACTGCGACTCAAAGGTTCAGTGTGATTTCTTTCATTTGTAAAATAAAGAAACGAATAATAAAATACAAACCCCTGATCATGCAGAATAACTCAAAGTTTCTCATCATCAGCCGTTCCCATGACAACCAATAAAAATCACCTCATCTTCAGTCATTTCGTGAAGCTTAACTACAAATTTGCTCTCTTTTAAAAGTCATAGTTAAACTTCAGGTTTTTATCACTCTTGTGAAATTGGATTAATTTGCAGCTGAAATGGAGTTCCATGCCATGCACAGAAGTGGTGTAATAAATAGGCAAAAATCTCATTTAAATTGCAATAATAATTGAAGCACGGTCCCAGCGATTCATTGTGAAATAATGATGTCTCTTTCAACTTCCATTATGCAGTTTGATTTTTATAATGATCAAAGCTGTTGAGCTTCTTCACATTCATTTAGAAAAGCGCCTCTTCTCTAAAGCATGATGCAGATTATATGCTCAAAAGATGAGATCAAATTTGCTTTTGAATGGCATGAAATAGTTGCATAAATAAAATGAAAAGCAAACATGTAATATGAAGAGAAGCATTAAAACCATCGTGGAATATGGAAGAAAACATCAGCTGTGAGCGATGAACATCTACAGATACTGAAGCATCCGCTGCGCTTCTGAAGATCAGATGTTTCAAGGCCGCAGAAGATCAATCTTCTTCATTAGCATAAGATAAAAGACACGCACGCACACATACAGTAGATCCTTGTGGAAAACAGACTAAAAAAACCCAACCGGCATTTTCAGCCCAATATGTCTTAGAAAGTTTCTCTGTTTTACATCCACATGATCGAAGCACTCATATATGGAACATAATGGTTGAAAAATCAATTACACAATTTAGTTTACATGTTTAACTTTCACTGTACTGGTAAAGTACCACGGTACAGCGTCCAAATAAAAGAGTTGCAGCTCATCTGTGAAGAAAGTGGGCCACTGAAGCTGATAACAGATCCGTCTGGCCAAGATTCTGCTCAGATTACAGGAAGCCCATATAAAAATACACAAGTGATGGAGGAGATAAAGAAACCCTCTAAACTCCCAGAACACACACACACACACACACACACCACACACTCATCTGATAGTGATACACACTACAAGAGTTTATCTGCTAGAGTTCAGTGTATCAGCAAGAAACACAATCAGATCTTACACAGTAACATATACTCACTCACTCACTCACTCACTCACTCACACTCTCACACACAGCAGAGTTCGGAGCGGGTTCGCGAATCATTTGAGTCAGTTCGGGAGTTCGTAGCTGGTTCGCGAATCATTTAAGTTCGGGAGTTTGTTGCGAGTTCACGAATCATTTTAGTCAGTTCGGAGTTCGAGCATGAATCATTTGAGTCAGTTCGGGAGTTTCGGAGCGCGAATCATGAGTCGGAAGTTCGGAGTGGGTTCGCGAATCATTTGAGTCAGTTTGGGTATCGCGAATCATTTGAATCAGTTCGAGAGTTCGGAGCGGGTTCGCAAATCCTTTGAGTCAGTTTGGGGATCACGAATCATTTGAGTCAGTTCGGGAGTTCGTAGCTTGTATCATTTTAATCATTTCAGGATCTAGGAGCGGGATCGCGAATCATTTGAGTCAGTTTGGGTGTTCGGAGCGGGTTCGCGAATCATTTGAGTCAGTTTGGGGATCGCGAATCAGTTGAATCAGTTCGGGAGTTCGGAGCTGGTCTACAGCAAAGTGTCTTAAGTGATTCTCTGTAAGTTTTTCTCATACAGGTGAAACATTGTTGAAAACATGCACCTGTCTCTACTGTGGAGTCGCAGGCTTTCAGTCAGGGCCCGGTTTCCCGATAACGCTCACTCTTAGCGCACTAAGAAGACTCGAAAATATATCTTACCAAAGTTGTTTATGTTCCTAAGTGTGTTCCCCGAAGTGTCCCTTAGGAAGCTCTTAGCACGCTGCCTCTTACGTCCGACGTAACAAGAGCGCTGTCCAAAGTAATGGTGCTGAATTAGTTGGCATCGATTGCTCAGGAATCAATTTTCCACTTCACGCGAAGGTGCATCACAGCGTTAAGAAAAACAACACGTTCTATGCAAATGAAATATTCCTCAAATTATTATAGTAACATTTATTTTAACATATTTTAAGTTATCAGTAGAATATAGACTTTAAATTGAATTATCAAATGGTCAGTAATAGGTTCACACCATATGTTGTGACGATTAGACTAACCCTCCTTATCCCGTTGTGCCACTTGTGCCGCCTCTTGACATGGGTTTAACGACTTATAAAAATTATATAATACACTTTCATATTAATGGTAAGGTACTTTACAATCAGAATTGATTGGCAAGCAACTGCAGTTACTTCTGTTTAATGCGGTATTGCCTGCACGTTTATGGCCGCGTATCCCTTTCGCGATAAGTAGCCTACGCCTGATCAATCAGTGATGAATTGGCGAAAGGGATGAGTAAGCCATCCACCAGGATGTAATCCCCGGCATGGCACAGAAGGGCGTTGGTGACAGTGTGGACGCACCTCCACACCGAGGTCTTCATTAGGCCGTAGCCCTCTCCCATGACCTCGATGAAGCTCTCTGTAGCAAAAAAAAAAAGAAAGAAAGAAAAAAAAGGGCTTAAAGCAAAATTCCGCACGTTATCCTGGCAAGCGCAGGTCTGAGAAGGTCCAGCAGCTCCATAATGAGTTGTCTTGGGAGGCAATTTTTTTTTTATATAGCCACGTCAGGAAAAATGTCAAAAGGGCTTAAGTTTTGCCGAATAAAAAAACTGACATGGACTAAACGGCTCCGCGTCCGGCTCCATCTTTGATTCAATACAAGGACACGTTGGATCGCTGCTATAGTTGGTCGTTTACTGGACACCACCATGCTTACCCATTTATAGATCTTAGCCATTTAGAGCCAAATTGTTTTCCAGATTTTAATTATCAAAAAATTGATTTTCAATTCGCTTTAATTACATTACGAAAAAGCCTAGGCTAATTACCACCATATTAGTTCTGATACCACATAAAGTCAACTTCATAAATAGGCCAGTATCCATTGCGAACATAATTTATTATGAGTTTTAAAAATAACATAAAATCATTGTTGAGCCACAACAATGTCAACATACCATAGTTTGACTTGTACTGAGCTGTGCTGGTTTCTAAAGACTGCTGTACAGTAGCGTTTTGAGCTCAAATAACGCTAAGAGAGAGTTTACGAATGCTCCAGACCAACCTTACGAAAGTGTGGCTTACAGAAGATATACTTAGCGTACGAACATGTCGGGAATCGTGCCTTAAGGTTAAGAGAGAGGTTAAGGAATAGTTTAAGAACTACTTAGCGATAAGAACGTTTTGGGGAACCGGGCCCTGAACTGCTTGCGTCTTGCGGAAGAACATTGTAGCCGGAACTACTTCTCTCTGTTTATGTCTATGAATAATCACAAAGGTACTGGGTTGCTCCGCCGCGGTATCCCCGAAGCAATCTCAAATAGTCCGAATATAAACATTTATTATAGATGTACCTTAATGATTCAGGACAGGCTAAAAACACGGTTTTTGAAAATGGATTCATGGTGTACTCGCTTATTATATGCATTTTGTAAATCTTGAACACAAAAAAAAAGTTACGGACCGCAGCTCTGGGTTGCGTTTCCCAAAAGCATCGTTAGCCAACTATGGTCGCAAGTTACGTTGTTACCAACGTAGTTCAACGACTCGGTGTTTTCCGAAACCATAGTTCAAACGAACATTCGCAAACTGCATCGCAAACTTGTGTCGTTGCTTGGAACGACAGCTCTCCACCTGTGGTTAGAGGCATAGTTCGTCGTTAGTTTGCTGTGTCAACGTCAGTTGGTTAAAGGTTTTCACTTATATAAAATGTTAACACTCAAATTACAGTATACTACTTTTATAGTAAATTAATTTTTAATTTTAAATGAATGTACCTAAATAAAGTAACAAAAAAATGTATAAATAAGATTTTGTAGTTTTTACAAAATTAGAATATAGAATACTCTCTACAAATGTGTTTGTGTGTGAATACATATACATATATATATAGAGAGAGGGGGGGGGGTAAGACGGTATACACTGTTTGCAAAAGTTTTTTTAAATGTTTTTAAGTGTTCATTTAATACATATTGGCAAAGAAAACAAATATTTAACAGAAATTATGTTAGATTAAACAAATGGTTTAAACTGCAGTGGTGGCTGGATACTGCAGGTGTCAGGACGTATGGGCGAAGAGGACATGTCTCCAGCAGCCAGCTATCACCAAAGCCATGCACCCTCTTCAGCCACCTGCAAACTGCAGAAGTGTCCCACACAAAAGCATGTGTGCTTCCATCACCCACCACCTCCATAAATTTCCAACAGCATAATAATGCAGTGTAGCTAACAACTGAATTTAAAGCGTTGTTTCTTCTTATTGCCCTCTTAAGATGTGAAGCCTGATGTTGAAGGGCCAGACTGGAGAGGGACTTTGAAGGCAAAGGCCTGGTTGATGCACATGTAACCATATCTCCAAGGATCCTTCCATTGCAACAGGCCCCAGGATGGGCAAAACTGTGTCTTCCTCTGTAGGGACAGGAGGAACTGAACTGATACCCCATCAGTGTTGTTTGCTTCCCTCTTAAGTGCCACAGCCCTCTGTTTTGTCACACTTGCAAAGTCCCTCCACTTATTCCTGACTTTGTACCATGGTTTCGGGAAACAATCGTGACTAGGTCGTTCGTTTTCATAAAGATGCATCGTACTATGATGGTTAATCTGCGAGCTACGGCGTTGTACGGGAAACGCACCCCTGATTGGTTGTTCTCTGGTTTCAGTTGTGTTTTTGTTTATTTTGGTGACGTATAAATAAAGTCTCCCCATCTGCCTGCACTTGAGTCTTCGCCTCTTGCGATCCGTGACACTACGTCCTTAATAACAATGGGTGAAAAGTTTAGAGCCCTTGTGTGTCCACGATCTGAATCAACCGAGTCGCGAACAGGCTCCGAAGTGCCGATTTGAATCAACTGAGTCGCGAACAGGCTCCGAAGTGCCCATCTGAATCAACTGAGTCGCGAACAGGCTCCGAAGTGCCCATCTGAATCAACCGAGTCGCGAACATGCTCCGAAGTGCCGATCTGAATCAACCGAGTCGCGAACAGGCTCCGAATTGCCGATCTGAATCAACCGAGTCGCGAACATGCTCCGAAGTGCCGATCTGAATCAACCGAGTCGCGAACAGGCTCCGAAGTGCCGATTTGAATCAACTGAGTCGCGAACAGGCTCCGAAGTGCCCATCTGAATCAACCGAGTCGCGAACATGCTCCGAAGTGCCGATCTGAATCAACCGAGTCGCGAACAGGCTCCGAATTGCCGATCTGAATCAACCGAGTCGCGAACATGCTCCGAAGTGCCGATCTGAATCAACGGAGTCGCGAACAGGCTCCGAAGTGCCGATCTGAATCAACCGAGTCACGAACATGCTCCGAAGTGCCGATCTGAAAACTTCGACCAAAGAATGTAAAAAATAACTCTATTTCTCTAATAACTCTAATAACTCTACAACTCTATGAAAGACTCAAATCACGTATCTAAAAATAAATCGCTATAGTAAAAGAGAAATAATAAGAGGAGTGAAGTTTCCTACCGTTCTGCTGTGTTTGGTCCTCACGCGCGTCTGACGCTCCGCGGCACGTCTCCGCCCCTCACACGCGTGTTTACAGCGCTAAATGAATCATCTTTGCTAATTATTATACATTTACTTCATTGTCAGCTTCAGGTACTTCATTTATTATTGTTCAATGAACTGTTTGAAACAAAAAAGATTGTATTTCAGTAATAGTTCTAAATGATCAAAATAAAATATATAAAATAATGGTTTCTATTTTAATATCCTTTAAAATATAATCTATTTCTGTTATGTGCAGCTGTATTTTCAGCATCATTCCTCCAGTCTTCAGTGTCACACGATCTTTAGAAATCATGAAAATATGATGATTTATTATTAGAACTATTAATAGTTGTGCTACCAAATATTATTTTGGAATCTGCGATACTTTTTTCAGGATTCTTCGATGTATAATTTAATTTAATTTTTATTATTAGAATTATCAACAATTTGCTGATAAATATTATTTTGGAATCTGTGATACTTTTTTCAGGATTCTTTGATGAATAAAAAGTTAAAATTAAATAAAAAAAAACTTGAGTAAAAGTACAGATACGTATAATAAAATATTACTCCAGTAAAAGTAAAAGTACTCCTTTTTCAATTTTACTCAAGTGAAAGAACAAAAGTACTAAATATGATTTTCAGTTACAATAATTAATCCTAAATTTCGACATTAATAACTTACTTTTAGGAACATCAGACGCACGCGCGCTCACAAGATCTCCCGGTTCTTACTGACTCGCACTAAACGGTTCATTTGAATCAGTGAGTGGTCGACTCCAGAACAGCTGCAATCGGATCATTCTAATTCGTAAACGAATCTTTTGGTGCGATTCGTGATCCGATTAAAGTTTATTTTGAAAAGACTCAGTTCGTTAATGATGAATCAGACACCGCTTCTGCGTGTCGGAGCACGTGATATATTATAGGGAGTAACGATATGTTTTATGAAATGTAGTGAAGTTAAAAGTACGATCTTATGCTTTGGAATGTAGTGAAGTAAAAGTAAAAGTTACTCAAAATAAACTACTCCAGTAAAGTACAGATACTTGAAAATTGTACTTAAGTACAGTAACGAAGTAAAGCTACTTCGTTACTGTCCACCACTGGTTGTTTCTTACCAGGAGCGGATGAATTTCTGCAAATGGCAATAGGACACTGGGAGGAGCCAGAGGAGCTTGATTTTTTCACGGATTATCTATCTCATATTCTACTGTCAGGACATATGACAGGTTTCACAAATACATTTTTACAAAAGTTACCTACTTCAGCTTTAAACAGCATTTATATATATATATATATATATATATATATATATATATATATATATATATATATATATATATATATATATATATATGTGTGTGTGTGTGTGTGTGTGTGTGTGTGTGTGTGTGTGTGTGTGTGTGTGTGTGTGTGTGTGTGTGTTTGTTTCTCGAAATTGATTCTGAATAATTCAGATTGCTTTCATTTATTTATTTCAAAGTGTTCTGTGTTATGTTGTCCATTGTTGATAGTTTTCATACTTAAGCTGTGAAAGGAACATTTTTAAGGGCTCAACACAACAGCTTTTATGATGCAGAAGCCACTTTAGTTTTTGATTCTGAATATATTATTCAGGTGTTTTGTTATTTATTTCAGAAATCCTTGTGATATACAATATTCAGTTTGTGCTGGTCTGACTTAATCAAAATAGTGTTAAAAAATTGCTTTGTTTTACTTTGTATTTGTATAGAACATAACGCATAAAAGCTACTATTTCTTAGTAACTAGCACAACACTGCACACACACACACTACAAGAGTTTATCTTCTACAGTTCAGTGTATGAGCAGGAAACACAAGCAGATCTCACACAGTAACACACACTCACTCACTCACACACACACACACACACGCACACACACACACACACACACACACTCACACACGTCACAACTTTATAACTCTGTTGCATGTTTGTTTTTCCTCTTTCTTTTGTTTTTTCTTTCTCTCTTCATCTCCTTGTTCTAATGTTTATTCATTTAAATGATTTAATGCTTCTTTCATCATCTGGCCAAAGGACTACAGTTTTTTTAAATTAGCCAGCTGTCTAATAAATGTTAAAATATGTTAATTAATGCATGTTTTCCTTATAAATAAAACAACAAATAAAAGAAACATGACTTTGAGAACACACAGTATGAGCGGAGTGGATCAGCGAGTGTCAGGTGACGTCACGGTAATGCGTTTAACCGTCAGCCGTTAACGAGCTGTGAAGCTAATCAAACTCATGTTCTGTGCTCATGTGACCGGCTTTAACTCAGCGAACTCTTCCCGTCAGAGCGACATGATGCTGAATGCTCCCTGTACTTTACTTAAATATGAAACATTTCTTTCGTCACATAAATTTAAGATGAGACTTTCCAGCAGCGTCAACAAGAGCGACGAGTTCATCACTCGAGCAAAACAATGAACAGAGATAGTAACATAGAGTTTGTTAATAATTAGATTTTATTTTGCTATTTTCTGTTTTCATGTTCATTTTAAATTTTAAGTAATTTAGGTAACACTTTATTCTGATAGTTCACTTTAGACATTTAATTACCCATAAATAGCTCTGCGACATATCAACTAGCAGTCGTTAGATTATTAATATCTGCTAACACTTTATTTTGATGGTCGCTCAACAACTATAAATAACTTTGCAAATACTGCGACCTACTCTACTAACTCTAACCTAACATCTACACATGCTCAGATGAGAGTTAGCAGAATCTCTGAAGTGGACTCTCAAAATAAAGTGTAGCCGCAATGGAGTGTGTTTAGTAATTTATATTTTTATTTGAAATATCTACATAGTTTTTATTTCAGCTGTAATTATTTTTGTACAAAAAGAAGATCACAGAGTGTGAGCCGCTGGAGAAGCTGCTGTTCTTACTATGACGGATCCTCTGCTTCTTACTGAAGCCGTTCAGCCAATCAGAGAGCCCGAGGCCCTGCAGGGACCAATCAGAAGCCTCCTGCAGCTCCCTCGATGCCAGCAGAGATAAATGAGAGGAAAACAGAGGGAACTGACCTGATTTGTGCAGCTGTGGAGTTTAAACTGTATATATTAAACCCATCTATTCTTCAGGAACAGCATTCACTTACAAACAGCATCATCACACGAGTCTGTGTCACTGCGTTTCTCTCCATACGGGTGGATGAAATCAATGCATGACCTCGTTTTCCTCACAAATAATAACTGGAGGTGCTTTTTTCCAAAAATCTCTTCAAATCTATGACACAATTAGCAGAGCCATGAATTGCCTTCATTCTGAATGTCAGACTGAACACTGAACATCGAGATGAATCGACCTGATCATCATTCAGTAATTCAGATGAAAACATACAAAATAACCATAACTATAACCTAGAGCTGTTCATTTTACATGTTAATTTGATTAATTTAATTATGATTATCGCATGTATGGGGTCCACAGCTGTCCGTCATCTGATGAACATGATACAGGACGATCGACTGTTTGAATCCAGTGATACGAGCCTAAGATTCAAGATATGAGGGCACAAAAACAAAACAAAATCACCCTCTTATATTTATTTCATATAGTTTAGCAATATCACACCAGCATGAGTGCTGCTTTTCCCCAATATCTGCACCATAACTGATTCATGTTTTGATTGAATCGAATCAGCCATTTCTTTGAGTGAATCGGTTGAGTAAATGATTCAATGACTCACCGCTATCTACTGGCAGTAAACAAAACCAATTCTACACTGAATAAAAATATTTCTTTCTAAAGCTGTTTTTTGCAAATGTATTCAATCCGCTTACACAATAATGATCTCTTGGGGATAATTTCTCAACCAGAATTGATGTGCAATTAATTGATCAGTACATCATGAAATGTATTAGATTACACATTTTCATAGCCCTAAAAAAAACATAACTATAACTACACACACACACACACACTCGGATCATCTGACCCTCACAGATGGCATTATGACACGCATATATAACATCATCTGGTCAGCTGGACTCTGCATGTTTAGTGTCACATTATACGCTGTATTAGCTGCGAGTGTTTGTGATTCCCATTCAACAGAAGACAAACTCGTGGCCGCGTTCAAGGACACGGAAGCGTCTGAACTCTGATCACGGATGTGTGAGATGTTGGTTTGATCACAGATGGGCTGAACGTGAGCTAAACAACAGCTTACTGTGATAACAGAGCATTAGTCAGCGGGACCGACTGTCAGAACCCAGAACCTTTCCCAGTCCTGTGATCTAAACACATCTGAGCTGAATCCCAAACGATCTTCACGGTCATTAGTGTGAACATCATTCTCTCCATCATCCTCATCAGAGCCCTTCAGCAGTAACATAACCCATAAAACACTTTCATGAGTTCTCCACACCGCACTTAACCCCGTTAACAGCTTTTTAACACCTGCTTTTAACCTCGACGTTTCACACTGTAATTTCAGAAATGTGTTTTTAACCTCAGGTTATGAAAGCCAGCTAACCACGCATGACAGGGTTAATTAATGCACCATTAAAGTGTGAGAAGAAACAACCAATCATCAACTGACCAGCAAGGGCCTCATTAAATATTCATGAGTCGCAGACACATTAACAAATAAAAACGTCAAAGAGTGACAATAAATATGTTCAAAAGAGACTGTTATATTCTTAAAAAACTATTAAAAATAACTTTTGTTGGTTGAAATGAAATTGAAATATTAAAAGTAAAAATCTAAACTTAACAAACAGAAATGTTGCCTTGGAAACTAACTGAACTAAAATAAGTTTAACCTGAAGCACTAAAAACACTAAAACTGAAGTAAAAAATAAATAATTATTCAAGCTAAATAGAAATACTAAAAACACAGAAGGTAATCCAAAATATGAATAAATGCTATAGTTTAGTAAAATAGCACTGATGAGAGCTGGGCAGTCAGGAATATGTAAACCTGATGCTCAAGAGTTATTTAATAACGCTGATCATCACACACGGTTTATAAACGTCTGAACCATTGTGTTCAGAAAGAGTGTGCTTCAGATGAGCCACGCACGAGCTGTTAGCAGCGTTTGATTGGCTCTCGCTGATGAACAGCTGTGATGTGGGCGGGACACCTCCGAACTGTCAATCACTCACCATCTTCAGACTCAAACCTGAAGGAAGCCTCTCGGCTCACGCTGAGCCACAGAACCATATTCTTCTGAGGATCATGTGACACTGAAGACTGGAGGAATGATGCTGAAAATACAGCGGAGCATCACAGAAATACATTACACTTTAACACAGATTCACAGAATAAAATCTTTTAAATTAGAATAATATTCCAGGGTTTTTATTGAATATTTTTATCAAACAAATGCAGCCTTGCGGAGCAGAAGAGACTTCTCAGTGATGGAAAAAAGTCTTGAGATAATATGAAATGAAATTCTGAGTACAGGAAAAAGATTGAAAGCTGCACATAACTGAAACACTACACAACATCTGCTGAGAAACATCTGAGTGTGTGTAAACATCTGTCAAACATACTGATACTGAATGTGTGTGAGACGGACTGTCAACCTGCCACACACACACACACGTCTGGCTCGGCTCCAGCGCTTCACTCTGTGTGTGTGTGTGTGTGTGTGTGTGTGTGTAATGAACGTCACACTGATTGTGTTCTGCATACTGAGATCTCACTGCACTTCCACAAACAGCTCAGAGAACAAATGAACAAGCGACCTTGAGTGACACACACACACACACACACACACACACCTCCATCAGAGCGCTGGTTTGAGTCAGCGGTTATTTCTGTCCTTGAACTTG